>NW_015388337.1:61070-118282 GCF_001527695.2 Protobothrops mucrosquamatus | reverse complement strand
CTTCCTAGGTTTGATGCGATTTCTCACGTAGATGGAAGAAATTCAAGTGTTTATAATGATTAAAGAAATGGCACATGTGAATGGAAACTTTTCTCCTGGAAAAGGAGAAAACCTCTTTTTCTCCACTGTTGCTTCTGAGATATAAACTATGTGCTATGTCTATTGCTCCTAGACGCTATTCTTGTTCATTAGGCTTAGTTCTTGTTTACATTCCTTATAAAGTGATTCCATTTCTGATGGTGCAACTTCTTTGATAGAGGTCACCTTTTGCCAGCCAAGTATCACTATTCCTGTCCAATAAAGTTAAATAAATACATAGAGGTAAACCTGTTTCTTTGTTTATAAGAGCCTCAAAGACCTGAATCTCCTAAGGCCTTTGGTGAGGAAGAGTGAAGACACTTTGCTTCATCCTTATTTGATCTGTCATTCTCTCTCTCTTTTTTTTTGTTTCATTAACATCATCATGGTTGTCGTCATTGTCATCATCATTGTCACCTTAAACTTGTTGTTAGTGTATCAATCTTATTTTATTTTGGAAGTTCCCAGGGTAGTTGGGAGTCAGGTCGCATACAAATGTGATAAATAAATATAATATAATATTCTTCTTCCTTCCACTCATGTAAAGTCTTTCCAACAACAATGAATGGTTAAACTTCACTCCTCTGCAATGCTTATTGTACTGACACAAAACGCTTAAATGAAACATTCCCTTTATCCAAACTTAGATCAGTTGGTGCAGCCTTCCTGTACCCACATTGCCTTCTTTATTTCTGGAGAGTTCTCCAATTCCTAAAGCCTTCCTTTATAATAAGCAAAACAGTTTATAATATGCCAGAATAGTATTCATTGCTTTTTAGATATATTTAACTCTATATAATGTATAAAAATGTATATAATGTATACATTTAATATAATATACATATATATATAATGTATATAAATCAGAGGGAGATGGGTGGTTAAGAAATATGAAATATAAATAAATAATAAAATAAAGCTAGCCAACTAGAATTTATAATGAAACATTTCATATGCCTGTTTTTAAAAGTTTTATTCTTCTCGAATGATGTGTCATGTTTAAATTAATTTAAATTTATATCTCTCTGAAAAAAACAAACACTTTATCTAGTATACTACCAGACAGTAAAAACATTAATGTCAGCAATTGAAATCTCTCTCATTTCATCTCGTTCTAAGCTGGATAACAGTATGATTCATACTCCTTTGCTTTGGACCATAACCAATCATTTTGGTTGGTTGACAACCAAGCAAAAACCAACCAAGTGAAAAAATAAGACAATGTAAAGACATAGAAGCATTTTCTCTAGTTGAAGCATGGCAAAGGCTAATGAAAATTGTATTTCAAAAGCATCTGGAAGTCTACTAACATATTAAGAAGCCTTAATAATAATTCCTAGCTGATAGATGATCTATTTCCTTTGTCGCTTCTGATAGAGTACAGTCTAAAAATGTATAACTATCTTGAAATTGATGTAACTATAAATTTAAATCTATAAACATGTTTTTTTTTAAAAAAATGTTTATTTCTTTCTGGTTCTTTTAAAAAAATTGAAACCCTCATCTGATTAAAAATTCTGGAAAACATGAAGTCTTACATACATTTTTTGTGTTAATTAGACTAGTCTTAATAAGCACATCATCCTACCATGACTTTCTACATTGAAGGCTTTTGTAGACAGTACAAAATTTTGTTGGAATGACTTGATTAGAAAATGATTCAACTGATTAATTCTACTAAAGATTATTTTCAATGCAATACTTTTACTTCCAGGACAATTCAGCCACTGCTCTTTGTGTTCTGATATGTATTGCCTAAAAATGAAATGGAGAACTGAAGGGAAATTACCCAGCTCTGTGCTTCACAATATGCTACTTCCAACACTTTGCTGCATTGTCCCAGTATGATGATGATTTTTCCCATGGATCTAAATGACTATGATTGCCTTTAGTCAGTATTGCTACCTGTGAAATAAACTGGCAAACCAAATAGCTATTTTGACAACATGGTAATACATCTTTCTGTCTCCATAGGCATCACACTTACATAGTTGGTCAAAAAGACCCTGCAGGTTTTTGATTGGAAAATCATGAGTGGCATACCTTTTGAAGTAAAATCGAGCAGAAAGGAATAGGCATTCTCCAAAAATCAATTGGATCCCTTTGCTTAGAAGAATGACCCCAAATTTTTATTCTGAATATAACTGAACACAGTTCAGCCTTTATCACCAGCTTAGTAGAAAATTGCAGCAACAGTAGTAGAAATTTAGTATACATTCAAACTGAAAAACCTTGATAGAATTCAGACACTGATAATATTCTTAGCCTACAATCATCACAGTACAAGAACTTTCTGTTTTTCTAATGCAATGCTTTAACATAAAGTACAACTGCTGAAAAGAGCACAACATTCATTTGCTTCTCTCTTTTTCACCTCTTGACATCTCATATATTTTTGTAATGTCTCTCAGTGCAAAAGTGGCAATGTTTTAGAACCATTCACATAAAAAGGAGAAAATAAAAATTAAACATCCAAAAGTGCCAAAATAATAGCACCTGCTATGTATAAACATATGCTGAGCCATACTTTTGAACATAAATATGGTCTTCTATTGTACTATTTAGATTTTTCTATTATTTTTGTTAATGAATTTGAAGATCTATCATTGGGTACAAAGGCATAAAAAGATTTTGCGTATAGCAGAATTCAATATGTGACTAAAGGAGTGATTTAAAGGGGAAGACTTTGGTTATATTAGTCACAATGTCTGCAGCTGGTCCAATGAAAAAGTGTATAGAAGAGATGGTTTGCATCCATCAAAGAAAGGGAATGAGTTACTTGGCAATAAATTCACAGATTTTCTGGAGAAATATTTAAACTGAACAACGGGGACAATGAGTTAATTGATACAGAGTATTGCTGTCCCCAGCAGTCTAAAAATCATACGGTTATCAGTGCATGTAACATAGAGGTGTGCGTGGACAAGAATAGCAACCTAATTGTCAAGCAAAATCAAGCTTTTAACAGTGAGTGCCACACCAAGTGCACTAATTAAATAGGTGGTAAGAAAATAGGGGAACTCAGGCACCACACAAGCTATGTAGAAAGTAAACATAGGGTCAGTCATAAAGGACTCAAATGTCTATACACCAATGCATAGAGTATGAGCAATAAACAGGGTGAACTAGAAATTTAGGTAAATGAGGGCAGATATGATATTGTTGCCATTACAGAAACTTGGTGGGATGAAACCCACAAATGGAACACAGAGCTAGAGGGATTTAAATTATTTAAAAGAAATAGATCAAATAAAAGAGGAGGTGGAGTTGCTCTCTATATAAGAAATAACTACATCTCTACAGAAATAGAGCACAACAATGATGAAAACTGTCTTGAATGCAATTGGGTCAATATAAAAGGGTGGAAAATGACATTGCCATAGGTGAATACTATAGGCCACCCAACCAAACAGAGGAAATAGATGAACTTTTTGCTAGTCAGCTAACTAAGGTATGTAGGAAGCACATCACAATAGTAGTGGGGGACTTTAATTACCCTGACATCAACTGGGAGACAAACTCTGCACCAAGTGGAAGATCAAACAGATTCCTGACAAACCTAGCAGACAACATTGTTTGATAAAAAGTAGAGAAGGGAACTAGGGGATCAGCCATAATAAACCTAATTCTCACTAATAGAGATAAAATGATAGAAGGTGTTGAAGCCACAGGAATCTTGGGGAGGGAGTGATCTTGCAATATTGAAATTCAACATTATTCTTACTATCTTCAGAGGATCAGAATGTGCCAAGCCCAAACTTGTGGAAAAATAACTTGTCAGTCCATTAAACATCTGAAAGGTAGAAACATTTATGAATATGGACCTATATATTTTGGTGTGGTTATGGAGGGGGAAATAAAAAAAAAGAGTACAGCTTTCAGTGTCCAAAGGACTAATTAGAGCACTGACTGACATATCTTAAATTGCTGGAAACCATTAAATGAACAGTATGCATTGCTCATTCTTTTTATATGAGCATTTTGTATTTTGATGTGATAAATATATAGGAAAATGTGCCAAATAAGATTGGCTTTGTTGCTTCTCCATTGTAACCTGACTTATTTCTTGCTATTTTGCAAATGCACATTACGATGCCAGATGGGGGATTCAGGTTGCAATGGTACATTGCACACTAAAAGTCAACAACTGGAGAACTAAGAATAAACTCATTAATCAAATTCCATATCATCACATCCTTATTTCTGTTGGTCTGCTCTTTTGTCACTTTCTGGCTTATTTCCAAAAGTTTCATATCCTAAGTAATAATTAAAAAGATGGCAGGGGGTAGGTGGGTTGTACTCTTTAAAAGCATTATTTCTGGTTTGTAATCTAGTGCAATATGGATGCAAATTTCTTTTCTATATGTAATGCGGATAACTGTAGCATTTGCAAATATTTGCTGTCTTAAGTTTATATATAAAATAAGAGTTTTCTACAGTGGTACCTGTAAGGCTACTTTTAAATAAAAATATCAGCACTTCCTTATCAATTACCTGAGCAAAGGATATAGCTGGAAACATAGACAACCACAGGCTGCCACAGTTTCCTATGAAGCTTTGACAAGATATTCTTGAATGAAATTTTAGAGTCTGTTTCTGAATCTGACCTACAACAGTGACAGTAACAGGCAAAAAAAAAAAAAAAGGTCAACAAGTTGCCAGTATTTTTTAAAGCATTGCATTGTGCAATTATTATAATTATATATGTAAAACAGGTTGCTATATTGCAGGGCATTTAAAATTTGAAAATCTTAAAAAATTGTAACCAAAGAGTTCTCAGGGGTTTTCAGCAGTTGGTCTGACAATATCTGGCAATTTTTAAAGACGCAAAAAGACTAAAACAATAAATATTCTTGCCATTTGACTGTCAGAACATATATTTAATCCACGGGTTATAAACAATGAAGACTCAGTATGAGCATGATTTGAATTCTCCATTATAAGTATCACTGAGTAGGCAGTCCTGGGACAAAGGAATAAAAACTGTTCCTTCCCTTAGAGCTCCCAGACACAAAAAACAGTTGGCAGATATATGGAAATTCAAAGTAAAAGTCTGCAAATTGGAAATAGGATAATGTTTCAAAAGAAAAACCATGCTTAGTGTATGTTTTAGTTCTTAAGGTCTAAAAGTCACTGTAGCAAAAATAAGATGTTTTACTTATGTATGTGTATTTTGTGTGTATTGCTCATAAAGCAAAATCTGCTATTTTCCCACTTTTTTGCACTAATAACTTTTTAAGGAATAATAAAGTAAAAATTATAGACTGATATTATTGGAAAAAATAGAAATTGTTCTTTAATAAAAAGGTTGATGCTGGATTGTAAATTAAATATCTGATCCACTTGGAATATTATAATGTGTGGAATTGTTTTTATTGTTCAATACTGTGTATTATACTTTTATTACTATATGTTTTCTTACAACATATCTTAAATGATACAATATTCATTTAACTGAAACTGTTTCATTTAAACTGATGATCCTTCTATACCTAGGGTAATATAGTCTCACTCTGGGGTGATGCCATTATTTTTGGAATGTTTATTATACAGCAACTTTTAAAGTATTACCTTTAAACACATGTGGAAGATATATATAATACCAAGAAAAGCCTTTTTTGAGATTTGAAAATGCCAAATAAATTATTTTGAGTGTTGTTGTATTTTTTCAGGCTTTAATTTAAATATAGCTTAGGGTCATATATAACTATCATATATTTCCATTTGTAATCAACATTCCCATAGCCTGTATAGATTCCTTTAAGGCACAAAATAATGTATCGTGAAGAATTTCTACAGAGCTTTCTTAAATCTAGAAGAAAGACTGAAAAATTACAAAGTATTATAGGAAATAGCAATATTATACTCTAATGTAACAACAAAGAAAACACAAAACATAGCCAAAAGAAATTCAAAAAGAATATGAAAACATCCTGGCCACTATAAGCAAAACCTGAATCCTTTTGTTTTTTTCAATGGAAAAAAAGTTTCACAAAACTGAAAAGCATATTTTGGCACAGCACTAATTTATATCTAAATTTTCATCATAAATATGTCTCATAGATATGTCCTGCATAGATATATTCCATTCATCATAGGTATGTCTCAGTTCAAGTATATTGCCAGAAATAGACTAGAAGGTGATTTCCTGATTTCAATTCTATGACACACAGACACAACATAGGAAAAGTAATATTTATAATTAAAATGTACACAATTAAAAGTCAATCAAATTCACTATTTACATATTGAATACATTCAGAAATAACCTGCTAGAATAATAATTTTGAAAGACAGCTATAAAAGAAATCTATATAAAACAATAGCATACTTAATTTATTCAATAATATTGCAGAAAAAGATCACATCTGTAAAAGAATATGTGTGAATGTCTTCTTAAAAACGACTTACTTGATTTTTTAAAAATAACATTAGTCATGTTCATAATCCATTTCCAATCCATGTTTGGCCCTGAACATTGTTATTGTAAAGGATCATGCCACTGCTTCAGACCTCATATTCCCATTCTAGCCCTTATTGTAATTAGCTTCTCTGGGATTTTTGTCAAATGTAAATCTTGTTTGTTAATGCTGGTAGTTCAGATAGACTAATGGACTTGAAAGCCACCCAAAAATTGTTTTTATTTTCCAATCTGCATGTGTATAAAATTGACTTATTATAAAGTTAACCATTTGGTAAACTATTATAGGAATTCATATTTCAGTATAATGTCAGTTTAATGAAACTTCAGATACAAACAAAAATATCAAAAAGAATTTATTAAACATAAAACTGTAATATTATCCTACAAAACACAGTGAGTTGGATTCAGATTTAGTTATTCTTAGGGTAAACCAAATGGAAAGAGAGTGATGGGTGGAATTAGCCAGACTCGTAATCCAATTATTTTAATGAACCTACTCTAGCCACAATTTAGAATGCATTCTCAAAGATATGCATGGGAATTAAATTTATATTCAACCTAGTATTATTTTAATACCACTTATATTATATAGCCTTGACTGAAGAATTAAATTAATATATTTGATATAATGTTTATACATAATTTTTGCCTTGAACCATGTATGGGATTTGTTTATTTATTTATTATAGTATTACATTGGGGTAGGCAAACACTTAACCATCTAAATGTTCTATGCTAGTGCAATTATGAAATGTTTATCATGGTTATGAAAACTAATGGCAGAAAACATTAGCTTAAGCCAAATATGCACATTATGCCAAGATTCATATTAGGAGGAAAACAATTGGTGTGAACACATCCTGGTTGTTACCTGATGGCTTCAGACATTCACAAACATTCAGACTTCCCCAATGTACATCCAGAGAAAGAGGAAGATTTCTTTTGTCACAGAGACACAGAGAAATGTACCAACCTTTCCTCTGTTCTGGGAATAGAAAAATTGAGGGGACTATAACTCAAATGATTAACTAAGGAGAAACTTCCTGACAGTTAGAACAATTAACCAGTGGAACAACCTGCCTCCAGAAGCGGTGAATGCTCCAACACTGGAAGTTTTTAAGAACAGACTGGACAGCCATTTGTCTGAAATGGTATAGGGTTTCCTGCCTGAGCAGGAAGTTGGACTAGATGACCTCTGAGGTACCTTCCAACTTTATCATTATTATTATTATAAGAAGGCAGATGAATTGCTTGGACGCAGTGTCATACAAATTTCAGGGGAGATTCAAGGGAAGAGAGATTTTGCTTTGTAATCAGGGTATAGCCATGGCTATGCCAATTTGTATTGAAAGAAAAGATTCAGGGATCTAGAGGCAGAAGTCTACCAAGCTCAGTCCAGAGTTCTAGTGGGTTATAAGAGGCAAAACTAGAAGGTGGTGAACAAACTGAGAATAATAGGATCATGTAAACAAGAATTGCTCATGTTAGTCAAGGGATTAAACACCGGAGAATTCTACTACTTGTGTGATTTGTTAAAGTAAGATTCCAATTGCACAGCAAGAATACTATGAATGCAGCTCTGATGTTGGAAAGTGTTTTTCTAACAGAAAGCAAGCATTGTTCCTAATTAGTCCTAGCTGTGGGCATACTCAGTTAGGGGCCGTTATCCTTGTTTCCTGAGTAGCAGTGCAACTGTTTTGCTCTGACTTTAAAACTGATGTAATTTTTAAAGCAAAGTGGCCTACTAGGATCTGGCCTCTCATTATCTTAGACCTGTGGGCTGGTTGCATCATACATCACGACACATCACATGACGCAGCAAGTTTGACACCCGTGTCTTAGAATGTCCAGCTTGTTCTTATTCCTTGTCCTCCCTGTCTGCTCCAGATGATGGCGAGTCTGCAATTCATCAGATCAGGTGCTTTGACCTCTAATTAAAGGAATGAGAGTAATCCCTAACCATCATATTACTTGAGGAGTGCTTTGTGGTTACAATGTGATCACAGCAGAAGGAGATGCCTTGTCTTAATTAGAAGATATATATATGGTCAAACAATATATTCTTTTCTGTCAACTCGTTCATATGCAATTTGTTTGTTTTTATTTGTTTTTTTCTTAGATTCTTACCAACAATGTTTTAATTTTGTTTACTATACTGTATATCATGGACTTTCTGATATATTTAATGACTGCATAATAAATCATCAAGCATCTTTCATTGTAATAGGTACTATAAATACCCAACAAGAAACAAATGCTATAAATTATTGAGTGAATGTTGTGAATTTAGGTTTTTTACATAATATGAGCATCTAATGTACAAAATACAAAACTTTAGTGAATTCTTTAGAAGCCTTTCAATTAATTTTGACCCAAAATAGGAATTTGTTTTCAAAATAGCATACATTTAGGTTACTCTAAGAGTATTTGGATTTCTATGTAACAAGATGAAAGAAAGCAATGTTTGTTTTTCTAATATGCTACACACATTCTACACTGCTTCTTACTTTCAGTGTATTCTAGTCATCTTCCCTCCCAAAGATTGTTCTGAAAAATTGTTATATACTTCTCAAGTAAAAATAGAAAAAATAATATTTATATTTAATACATTAGAAAGGAACAAGGTTCTTTGAGAGTCTTGTTCAGACTCTCTCAGGTCATGAAAATTGCCAGGGAGATTACCTGCAGTTATATCTGTGCTGTGGTGTCAACTTCTTTGAGTGATGGACTGGAACCTCCTACTTTGAAAGAAGTGATAGAATGCTCCTCCTCAAGAGGCTGTCTCTGGATCCAGCAACTACTGTATCTCCTGTCTCCAATATTCCATTTGTGGGGAAGATTGTTAAGAAGGTGGTCTTCATTTGATGAGAATCCTGGAGGAAGGAGATTATCTAGACTCATTTCAGTTAGGTTTCAAGTTGGTATTTAATATGGAGACAGTCTTGGTCATGCTGGTAATTGATTTGTGGTGGAGCTGCAATGGATTTTTTTTCCCTAGGACTCACAGGTTCTTCTCAATAAACAGGCAGTATATATGTGCCCTTTCCCAGATTGGAAAAGTCTTCAGACTGTTACTCATGCCCTAATAATCTCACAACTAAACTATTGCAATAAACTCTATAGGAAGACAACTCAGCATCAATTGACCCTAATGCAGTGGTATGAGCAGCATTGGGCATGCCTTAATATGCCAAAGTGACACCTATCCTGCAAGCTGCCCTGAATGCCCTGTATTCTTTCTGATGTTACTGAAGATGTAGCTATGGCTCATAAGAATCACTTTGGATAGTGAGGCGGGCATATAAATTTAATAAATAAATAATGAAGTCCAACACATCAGAAGGACTGCATATCTCCTGTGGAATGATCCTAGGGGGATTAGTCTGATAGAGTTGGTGCACTCCGGATGCCTTCAATTAAACAAAGTCATATATTGGCACCAAGGAACTATGTTTTCCCTTCATATCCATGTGGCTTCCATTCTTATGGCATTCCAGAAAACCTTAAATCTATCTTTCAAGCCTTGGTTTAAGATAGTTGGAACTCCTCACAGATTGAATATCTTGATGTGCTTATTCAGACTCACAATCATGTTTTTTTTTTAAAAAAATCTTTTATAATTATTGCATTGTATTTTTTATTCTGTTTGGTTTTATTGAATGCAGCTAAAATAAATGAACAAGTTTACAAATAAATCATAAATATAAAAGCTAGTTAATTCCTTACAATGTTGATCTACTTTGGAAAAGATAAGGTACTTTTGCCAAAGCTGCTGATGGAAATAGAATACACCTGACACAATGTAATGTGAAAGAAGTCTATTCACAGAAGTTGACACATTTGCAAAACATTATTTAGCTTATTCCAAGTGTGTGTTTTAGTTAGCCCTTAGAACTAACTTTCTTCAAGATTCTGTGAAACAAATGCATAATTTCTATAAACAATACATTTTATAGAGAGACTTGCTACTTGGGTATTTTACTGAATCCATATATAATAAACTATTTAAAGTTCTACTTTCTGAAAATATTTTTAATAAATTAAAATTTTAGTAAAAAGGCAGAATAAAAAAACTAACACACAATCTTCATAAATTGTAGATTGATTGAAAATAATGTTCTCTCTTGCAATTATTGAACCAGAAACAGAAGATTTTTGCCAACATGGAATTCCAGTAAAATTATTTTCTCAAAAAAGATTTCTGTCCCTTTATATCTTTTTTTTATTGAAGACAATGACAGCTTTCTGAATGCTAAATTCTTTGTTCATTTATAGTGTTCATACAGGAGTCCATGTCAAAAATTACTCCATGGAGATTAGGATTTTTTTTAATGAAATGAAGCTATCTTACTCCATCATTAAGGTAATAACATTTTGACTATATAATTTCTTAAAGTAAATAAACAGATGATATTTCAGCAGTAATTTATACCTCTTTTACTGCATAATGTGTTTATTATTACTACTATGAAAATAACTAACTGTAATGCAACTCATCAGTTCAATGTCTGTGGAGATTCTCAGTCATCCAGGTCATGGTTGTCTCAAAAGGGCTTTTTTTCAAAAGGCAGCTGGACTTTGTTTTTTCTTGAAGACGTTTCACTTTTCATCCAAGAAGCTTCTTCAGAATTGAATTGAAGAAGTTTCTTGGATGAGAAGCAAGACATCTTCAAGAAAAAACAAAGTCCAGCTGCCTTTTGATAAAAAGCACCTTTGGGACAATTCCTCAGTTCCTAAATTAAAGTTGTTGATTTTGACCTAGACCTAGAGTGATGTTTGAGGGAGTGTGTTCATATTCCAGGTGTTGTGAATTATCTGTTTAAGGAAGTAAAGGCTGATTTCAACACACTTCTCAATTTCTGGGAATTCTCGAACACCTGCAGTGAGATAGAGGAAAGAAAAAGAAGCAGAGGTGGGGGAATTATAGCTCAATAGCAGAGTACATTCTAAAGATCATCTGTTCAATTTGTCAGATCTACACAAATAAAAGGATTGGACTGTAAGTGACAGGATGCTATAGATGTAACCTGACAAGTCTGCTAATTCAAAATTCTAGTATAGATGAATAGTCTGGCTTATACATTTAGTTTCATCTCATCTAACATTCATTCATTCATTCATTCATTCAGCATTTGTACAACATTTATTTGTGGAATCATATAAAATTAACCTATAAAACCCATTAGATATTTAACTTCTTATCTAAATTTAATTTAATTTGTATCAGTAGCATTTAGAAATTACATTTGGACAACAGAATGAACAAATGCCAAACCTTTACATCAGGGGTCTCCAACCTTGGCAACTTTACGACTTGTGGACTGGCTGAGGAATTCTGGGAGTTGAAGTTCATAAGTTGTAAAGTTGCCAAGGTTGGAGACCCCTGCTTTACATGTTTCTGCAGAAACTGGAATCATCCAGATACCTGTAAGAAATTATCCTGAACTATAAAAAGGTAAAGGAGTCCCTGTGGGTTTTACTCCACTGGTCCTAGCAGATGTTAGGGAATGGTGCTTATCTCTATTTAAGTCATTGAGGTACTGTCTGAAGACATTTCTGAGGTCATGTGGCCAGCATGACCTCACACTACAGCACAAAGAATACGGTGAAACACAGTTACCATGTGTTACCTTCTCATCGAAGAGTTGCCTATTTATTTACTTGCATTTACATGCTTTTGAAATGCTAGATTGGCAGGAGATGAGGCAAGTGATGGGAGCTCACTCCGTCACACAGTGGTAGGGCTCAAACCGCTGGAGTATAGACATTCTCCGGCTTCTTTTAAGCCACTGAGCCACCGTACTTCCTTATCCCAAACTTTAATATTCTTAAATAACATTACTTTCTTAATATTAAACATGTGAAATATATGTTTTGGAGAAATACTAGTTAAAACAGAAAAGCCAAAGGGGACCTTTGTTGCTCAAACTTATTCTAAAAGTCACAGCTTTGTTATTGCAATGAGAAAATGCTAAATGAAGTAAGCACTTTACTGAAAGGCTTACTTTTCAAAGTAGGTTTTATAGGATGCTGTATCTTAATATTGCAAGCTCTGAAGTAGGATTCTTTTTTAAAAAATTCTGAATAGAAGCAACAGAAAACATTAAAATGGTAGAAAACCATTCCATTAACTATCTTTCAATTTCTCTGGATTGGATTTTAAAGGTTTCCATTTTTAGCAGTCTTGCTTGAATTTAAAAGGCTAGTCATGATGTATTTGGAATGGTATCTAACCAAATATCACAGAAAAATGGCATTTCAAATGTCTCCTGAAAGATATTAAAATCCTTTTGAAGACTCTTCTTCACAACTGAGTCCTTTTTCTTCCCATGAACAAATATTTATTCATTTTACATCCAGTTCTTTTGCAGCTACATATAATGAAGTGAAAAGGAAAAATAAATAATTCTGATTTCCTTTTCTCCATAAAAATAAAGTACCATGTTGTCTTATATCTATACATCACTTTCTCATTTAAAGTTAAGTCCTAACAGAGTAAACTCTGGTGTTATTCAAAATCATGGACTGTTTATTTTGCATAGGCAGCCTTCCCAACCCTAGTGTATTCTAGATGTTATTCACTCAAGCAATCTTTAATCACTATTACTATTATGGCAATACTTTATAGGAGCTGAATTCTACCAGTTATAGAAGTCTCCAGACTTGGAAAAAGATACAAAAAAAATTCATACAGAAAAATTATATTCAATATTGGAAAGTTCCTATTACCCTTACAACAGCCTTTACTAAAGCTTTTGGTTATAGGTTAAAAGGAATATATGGAGCTGTTTCTTTACATCATTATGAGGCAGCCAATTGTCCATTCATTTGTTTCATTGTTCACTGGTTGCTCTTTGGTTAATTATTTTGCCATTTCTAGTGGTGTTTGATTTTTGGGGGAGGCACTTTACAATCTGTTTCTTCAGAATGACAATAACAGGGAGCTGCAGTCATCAATCATTCACCATTTAGAGATGATCAGTCATCAATCAATTACCCATAGGTGTCAAAAAGGTATGTGATGACTGTTTGACTCACAATGAAAAAATAACTCCTTTAAGGAAGTGAATGTGCCTAGTTTACCTTTTTTTTTTTTTGAAAGATACATAAATTTTGTAAAGAGGATATACCCTCAAATGACTGTCATTAGAAAATGGAGGCAAATATAATATTTGCAGCAAGGTTGCTTCACTCACATTAACTTAGTTTTCTGTTAGCTTTAATTGGAATCTCATTTTCTGTTCCATTTAGGTATTTTGTTATGGGAATCAGTGAAACTGTACTCAACACAAAATGCCATCTCTAATTTTCACCTGAGATTGTAATCTTCTTTCAGTGAATTGAGTCTAGCAGTTAAGGTGCTGGCCTATAAACCAGGAGATTATGATTTTCTAAGCCTTCATTAGCCCACCAACTTTTCCCATTCATAAGTCATCTACAAGTGACAGGTTATAGAATACTATAAAATCAAGTAATATTATCCCATGCTGCTTATGAGATTTTTAATGGATATGGTGGTGTAGCACTTTAGATCTGATTCCAAAAAATGTGCTTCAGAGTGTGCATATTGTACCTGTCTAGCATCCTTTAGAATAATTTTATATTTTCCTGGCTTCCTGTTGTTATCTTCTGCTTTAAATTCATAGTAAGGAATACAGCTGTTTTAAAAAGTTCTCTCTGCACTTCCCCCCCCCTTTTTTTAGGAAAGAGAATTGAATCTGACAGTCCATTGGAGACCTATTGCTGAGTTATATTATGGATGGCAACAGGGAACTCAAAATCTTGAACAGATCTATGGACAGAAACAAAAGAAGGAATAGGTGAAGAAGTCATGGGATATATTATTTTCAATGTGGTATTCTGTGGGGCTCTTAGAACTGAAATATGATCCATAGACATTTGGATAAACCAGTAAACTACCCATTCCTGAACTTACTGAACTTCAAGAGTTTTATTAAAAGTATGCAAACATGTATATGATGAAATCCTGTTATTTGTCCACAGCACTCTTAGACGCCAGAGTGCTCCCTCCTATTTTTATCTATAACAACTGTAAGATAAGCTTACAAACAGTGAGTTATCCAAAATCACACAGCAAAGTTCAAGTGTCAATCCAAATGCCTTTAATCTCTAAACTGCGCTGGGTCTCATCACTTTTAGACCATCAGATATTATTCCCTGTTCTGTACAGAGATTTAGAGGATATTCAAGGCATCACCTACAGCAGATAACTTTCCAATATCTGCTTGAACATATACAATTAAAGTTATCTCACCCTTGGGCTTAGAATCTCCAGATAATTCATTCAAGAGGTTGACTTACTGTCCCAGATCTTTCTTGTCCATTGTTGTATGGCTGATAGGTTGGTGTTTGTTCTGATTGATGTTCATGATGATTACAAGGTATTGCCCCCAAAGCCTAGAGAGAGGGGGATAATATATTTCAAGTTGCTCCTGAGTATATAAACTCTCTGGTCTGAGTATTCTCCCTGTCCTGCTCATTGCCTTCTTTTCTTTCACAGGGCTTTAACATGGCTTTATGGAACAGGAAAATAGCAAACAGCCTGATTTTTTTTTAAGACTGGTAATATATTGTACTTTTCTCTCTGAAACTACTTATGTCAGCTGTTAAATTGCAAGACATAGAATCGGATTCTATCATAACAATTTCCTAGTTTATTGCAAATTGTAGCCATGGCAGTTGGTTATAAATAAATGAAATTATGGATTCCTGATGTACAGAGATTTAATAGGGAATGTAATCAAATCATTCTAATTCATCAATACACCAGACTCATTTACAGAAGCTACAATGGCTCCTTGAGCTCATGTAGAAAAATTGCATGTTTATTTTGAGGATGAGGGAGGAAAGTAAGCATTTGGTGAAAATATAATTTAACTAGATAAAAACTGCTCAGGATACAAATAAATAAATAAATAAATAAATAAATAAATAAATAAATAAATAAATAAATAAATAAATAAATAAATAAATAAATAAATAAATAAATAAATAAATAAATAAATAAATAAATAAATAAATAAATAAATGAATCAGATTTCAGATATAATCTATACTTCTGTTCTAAGTGCCCAAAGATCTCTGAAAAGCAGAAGGAAACTAGAACAACCTTATTCCTTTTTATCAGAGATTTACAGTTTTAAAAATTATAGAAATATACAGGTGTTTCCCATCCAGAGTTTGATTCTAAACTAAGATTTTTTCTTCCCTCATTCCTTACTATTGTAGGGTGGCTGTGTTTTTTTTGGGGGGGGGGATTAATAGTGCTATTTTGGGTACAATCATCATCCAAATGCTCTGAAAGTAAAACAAAGAAAAAATAAACTAATCAACCTCTGGCCACTGATCTGATTCTCCTTAATAAAAAATTTAGCAATTTAATTGGTTATTTTTTTCAAAATCTCAGTTAATTTGGAATCCAGACTTCTAGAAAACAAGTCTCACTGACATGAAATTGGAAAATATATCATAAAAGCAAATAATAAAATGACTCAAAATGGATATAGTATTTTTACTTTGTTTCTATACTATAAGCAGAATAACTTTGATATACATTTATATCATGTATATATGACAGCCAGTTTGGTGTAGTGGTTAAGTTGTTGACCAAGAAACCAGGAGACTGTGAGTTCTAGTCCCACATTAGATATGAAATTCAGTTGGGTGACACAGTTTTTGCAGGGAAATAGGAGGAGAAAGAAGTATTATGTATATTTGCTGTCTTGAGATAGGAAAGTCTAATAAATAAATAAATTGTATCTACAGCATAGAATACATTCTATCAAACAGATTTCTGACAAACCTAGCAGACAACTTTGTCTGCCAAAAAATAGAAAAGGGAACTAGATCAGCCATATTGGACCTAATTCTCACTAACAGAGATGAAATGATAGGTGTTGAAGCCACAGGAACATTGTGGGGGGAGTGATCATGCAATATTGGAATTCAACATTATGCAAGCACAAGCAACAGTACACAGTCAAACTAGAGTTTTCGACTTTAAGAGAGCTAATTTCAATAAACTTAGTGTTTATTGGGAAGGATTCCATGGATGAGAATCCTCAAGGGGAAAACAACTCAAGAAGCTTGGAAATTTTGAAAAATGTGATTATAAAAGCCCACTCTAGCACAACACCAACAAAGAAGAAAAATAACAGCTCTCAAAGAAACCAGCATGGCTGCATAAAGAACTCTCTGATAAATTGAAAGACAAAAAGGACAAATATAAAAAGTGGAAAGAGAAGCACATAACTAAGACAGAATATCAGCAAATAGCCCGAGCCTGCAAAGATGAAGTGAGGAAAGTTAAGGCTCAAAATGAACTAAGGCTTGCGACAAAAGTAAAAAAAAAAAAAAAGCTTCTTTCAACATATAAAAATCAAGAAAAAAGTTAAGGAAATGATTGGTCCATTCTATTCGGAAAAACTGTATCCTCCCCATAATTAATAGGTATCCTGTTTATTCGGAAAGTATTTACATATCTCCAGTGGCTGCTTAAGGACGAGCAGGCAGTGATCATGGCACAGGTGGCTAGATTCTGCACAGCAGCACTGGGGATTTGCCAGAAACATAAATTAACATTTTAGATCTTTTTAATAATCTTTTATAATCAATTTTATTACGTATTTTTATCTAGCATTAGGCTATAGTCAATGTATTTTTATTGTCAGGTCAGTATGATTCAGTTTTTCTGAAGCTAGCTAGTTTTTTAATACTGTCTGTAAAACTAGGCAGACCTTGGTCACCCATTGATTACATAATTAATGGTAATATATTGCTATGTCTTCTTCTGTTGGTTCTGTTTAGTTTTGTTTTATTTGAATGTTTAATTTATGTGTTGGCCTTTGGCTGTAATAATAAACAGAGATTGGTCCATTAGTGGGCGAAAGTGGCAGGAAGGTGACAAGCAACAGGGAGAAAGCAGAACTATTTAACTCATTTTTTGCATCCATCTTTACACAAAGAGAAAAAACAGTCCAACCTATCAAAAACAGTACCGTAGAAAACAGATTAGAAAAACAAGTTAAGATAGGCAAGAAAATGGTAAGTGAGCAACTGTCCACCCCTAGACAAGTTCAAATCACCAGGACCAGATGGATTATACCCCAAGGTTCTGAAGGAACTGGCAGATGTGATCTCAGAACCACTAAACTATATCCTGGAGCACTGGGGAACTACCAGAGGACTGGAAAAAAGCTGATGTAGTTCCCATCTTCAAAAAAGGGAAAAAAATGGATCCACAAAACTACAGACTTATCAGCCTGACCTCAATACCTGGGAAGATTCTGGAAAAGATAATCAAGCAAAAACAGATCATGCCAGACAAATCTTATTGCATTCTTTGAGCAAGTGACAAAATTAATGGACCAGAGGAATGCTGTAGAATGCCACAAAGAAGACAGGGTTGGTCCCTTCCAACTTTATCATCATCATCATCATCATCATCATCATCATCATCATCATCATCATCATCATCATCATCATCATCATTTCACAGCTTCATTTTTTCTTGTGCCACAATTTGAATTGTTTGAAATAATCTCATGTTTAAATGCTATTGGGATAAAACAGGTTTGAAGGCACATCTCAGCCTTGATGAAATTCTAACAATTCCAGTAGAATAATTCCATTTTAATAATATGGCAGTCCTGTAATAATTCAGCAGGACAAAGTGGAATTAGAGTTGGATTCTCAAGAAACTTCTGGAGGACTGAAATTCTTATTACCTGCCTTGAAACAAAAAGAACAAGATTCTGGAGTTTAAAGACTAAAAAGCAATTCAATAAGAGAATTAAAAAAAAATAAGACAGAAGAACTAACAAATACCAAGGAGAGTTGAGATTGCTCCGCTGAAATAGCTGTTGATTGTATTTATGTGGACCAGAGAATGCCGCTTCAGTGCTTTATATTCAAGACAGCTCTTTGGATTTTCTACATGCTTTTTCACTTTGCAAGCTCTCATTTAGATGGTTAGATTTTGACAACTGATCAATACTGCATTGTATTCAACTTATGACAGCAAATTTGAATGGCAGCAAATTTCAAATACTTGAAGCTCAGTTAATAAAGGCAGTCTTATTTAATAATCTGAAGATAAACATTTGGTAATGTGTATTACATCTTCTTAAAAAATAACCCTGAATGCTTTGTTCCATTAATTAAATTTCTGCTTTAAAACAGCTCTTGGATAAGTGCAATCTTATAAAAACTACTCAATTTCTATTGCTAAAAAATATGGAATATTGTTATGAGAGAAACCTATACCAAAAATTAGCATCATTTTCTCATCTTTTTTCACCTTATTGTATTACTTTTAATTCTACTGAGAGAAGAAAACTGAACACTTAATCATTGAAAATTTATTAACACCAATATCTATATTAACTTTCTGAAGATAAAGCAGATCTTTTAGAAATATTTTAATTATAAAAAAAAATGTGGTAAAATATTTTCTGGGGGAATTTCTCCATTACATCCATCCCAACTGGAAGACCCCTAGCCCAGAGATTCATTAGAACTAAAAGTCTGGAGCTTGAAGTGCAAAAGGAACAAATTACTCATTGAGGTACTGTCAGCCTTGCAGGGCAGTTCAGACAACTAACACACCCAGAAGAACTAGAACTAGAACTAGAACTAGAACTAGAACTAGAAAGGTTTCATTAACAGAATATTACAAGTCTGAAAGTAAATTTCTCCCCCATTACCTTTTTAGCTCAGAAAACTAGCTCTTCCCCCTGTCTCCCAAAGTCATTTTCATATAATTAGTTCTGTCTATCTACTTGCTTTGAATCCTAGTGACATAGATTTTCTTTAAGACATCCCCATATACCATTATAGATATTGTCTGTTTATGGAATTCCTAACTCCTTCCAAGAATAAGCACCCGATATAAGAAAAGATCTCCTTTTCTGAATTTGAATAATTTCTTGGAGAGATACAATTAATGAGCATGTACAGGAAGTCACAAATGAATTACTCATTTGTAAAAAAAAACTACTCACAAATAAGATTCTTTAAAATACAATTTATGATGACCCACAACCAAGGTGCAAATGATCCTTTGTCTCTAATTTGGTTATAACCTGGCTAGTAAGGATTATCTCTTCTGCTGACCTGATTGATCCTGTAGGCAACTGATATTAACATAGGTATAATTGTGTTCAAATTATAAAATGAAACTTTTTTCTATGATAGCAACCCATTTCTATTCTAGACAGAATATTTGTATGTACTAAGCTGATGTACAGTATATGGCACAATTCTGCATGTAACTGGAGTTTTCATTTTATTATTGCCAGCAATATTTCCTCTCTGGATAGTAGATAAAGTCCTTAACATTGCTAGTCTTTTTTCCCCTTAAGAAAGCTCCACATATTGAAAAGTTAATGGACAAATATATATTCCTGAAAAGCAGATGCAGTGGTACAAAAAACTTTTCTTCATTATTTTTTGCTGGTCAGGAAAAAGAGGCAAACCTATTTAGTGTTATTCATCTGTTTTGATTCAAGAAACTCCTACCACCTTGTTTAGTTTGGTCCAGATGGTTCTGAAGGAATTATATTTTTGTAACTGAAATGTACTATGTCTAGAGGGAGGCGAGTTTCTCATTTTTCAATCTCCACCATCCTTTTTTTTTTAAAAAAACTAAGTAAATAAATAAAACAATTTGGATGCATGTTTTTTTCCCCTTGGTCCAATGACTCTAGCATCATTATACCATATCTTCATATAGCAGCTGTTAACAAATCTGGGATATCATTTCAATGCTAGGAAAAGCAGTTAACTAAAAAAAATGTAATGTATACATTTGCAGACATATACCACAGTACTTTAACTTGTAATACAAATTGTTTTGTCAATGTGTTTTGCAGTTGGGTCACACAACTACTCAAATGAACATTTCCACTTGGGCTTGATTTATTTCCTTACTTTGATATTGCTAAACATAACTACATCATAAATAATGGTGTTTAGTTTAAAAATAGACAACATTCATAAAAGCAGATGTTTGTTGTACTATAGCAACTTTTTCACATTATGGTGTTTCTATAAAAATCTGCCATATCCTTCCTAGTTAATACTATTATGAAGGTATGCCATATGTTGGCCACATATGGTGAACATTTTGGAACCCAGAGGAAAAGTCAGCAATTCTTTTTCTGGAAACTCTTCAACACTGCAGGGGGAAAAGGGGAAAAAAATGTGCAAACCAAAGTCAACAAGGAAATACTGTATACTGTTACTAGCTGCAATCAAATTTTCTTCTAGAATAACATGTTTCAGCCTAGAAGATTATCTAGATCAGACATGTCAAACTGCTGGCCCGTGGGCTGGATGCGTCATGCCGAAACCACACCCACCCTATTGCCGACAATGGGGAAAAAGTCACAATACAATGTGTGATGTCACATGATGTCACGAGTTTGACATGCCTGATCTAGATCATGCATATATTACTTCCTGTTAGACACTGCAGGATGAGAACCATGTTAATCTATTGGAGCAAAAACTCAGTAATTTGGTAGTACTTTTTCCAACAATTTTTATTAAAAGGCACAAGTTTTTGTAAATTGTATTTCACTTCAACAAATGCATAGATTTGGCAAGGCTGATGTAGAATTTAATTAGGGGTAAGGTCTGGGACAAACGTTGTCCAAAATAATGGACACAGGTTCGACCTCAGGACTCAGAACAAGAACAAATTGATATCAGAGCATTTTACTCTCTCAGGAGACCCATGGAGACCTTAAAATAACTGTTTTGGAATAGCAGGTATTTAACAACACGATCAAATAAGAAACTGTTGAAATCATACTTCAATTGATTTTAGGAATTCTCAGATGGTTTCAAAAAACACATTTTTTTAGCACATGACAATTATCAATTGATGTAGTACTTGAAATCTGTCTCACATAGAATCTGCATCTGCATTACCGTCCTACTCCTCTGCCTTTTCCCCACCTATTCCCCATCATATCCAAATTTAAATACTCCAGTATCCATATACTTCAAATAGATATAACTGTGCATATTCCTGCAAATTAATGTATGTAAGAGATCCAAGAAGCCATTTCTGCAGAGTTTAGTTCCTTAAATCTACATGATCTAGGACTATTTTTCCATTTGAACTGTTGCCTCAGAACTTCCTTGTATTGCATTAGCCACAGCAATGAAAACTTCCCCAAAGATAATTACATTTCTATTAAACACATTATTTATATAAAATCTCCACTGATGACAAACTGGAAAACCATCTCAGTAAATCCAAATTATCCCAGACTGTGGCATCAGGAAGCAATTAAATCTTTGCCTCCAAGAACATATGGAAAGTGCTATTTTGATTATTCAAACAAATTAGACAGTTTTACTACTGGGACAAAAAAATGGTTACAGTTTCCAATCAACTGTTTAAAAGTTATTTAAGATTTTTAATAAGATATTTTAATTTGATAGATTTTTAGTTAGTTAAAGCTAAATAGCAGAATAATGATCATAAGACAGAAGAACTGAGACCAACGTTTTTGACAACTTTGATGGTAACATTTGACCTTCCTGACTAAGAGACAAAAAATGTTATACACAATTCACATTCAAATTGAGTCCTAGACTTGAAACCAAATCTCATTTCAGACTTTCTAATCACAGATATCCCACTGGCGATAAGTGGAGTCAAGAAATGGATATAGTCTGTTTATATATTAGTAAGTCTAGAGAAAGTAATCAGTGGCTCCATATTGCAGAATAAGACAGACTGCCAGACTCTGTTCCTGGTATATTTCCAACATAGATTTACTGCCACCACTTACGTAATTTACAACACTTATTGAATCTCAGTCTCAACACAGAAAAATGCAAGCCTGGGGGTTTCATTTAGAACCTTTGGTTTTTTCAGTGCTTGCCTTTATTTTCTTTATGAGTAAGGTAATTATATATAATCAGCTATATGACATACTGATAAGATCCCAGGTAAGCAAAATAACCAAATAAATTCCAGTTCCCAATTTATTTATTGGGAATTCATTTAATAAATAATCAAGCATATCAAATATATCAACATGTGATACATTAATCAAGAACCTTAAACTTATCAAGAACCAGATGAATCTCAGAAACTTAAACTTTGGCTTGTACTCTTTTCCAGTCCTTTGACATAAACAAAGTTCACCCAACTAGATTTTCTGTGAGTGCTGGAGATAGAGAGAAAATAGCTACCATGGAGGAAAATACAAGTGGATGAATCAATACCTGAGCATAATTCCTTCAGTGTCTGTTTAAAGAAGTCTGAATGATAAAAACATCAACTTCCTTATGGTAATGCTGTCCCTGAAGTGGTGGGAATATGAAGCTTTCACTGATCCAAGGATAATAATAATAATAACAACAACAACAACAACAACAACAACAACAACAACTGCCAGACTATCCCACCTCCTTTACATGGATGATCTGAAGCTGTATGGAAAAACATCATCTGAAATAGAATCACTGCTGAACACTGTCTGTATATATATAGCCAAGATATTGCAGTGGAGTTTTGGCTTGGACAAATGTGCCACACTTACTGTCAAACAAGGAAAAAATAGTGAAAACTGAAGGAATCAAGATGCCCCATGAAAATAACATTAAGAGTCAGGATAAGGAAGATTACTACAAATATTTGGGTATCCTTCAAGCTGACAACATCAAGCACAGACTGACTACAAGCAAGGGCATGACAAAGTAGCAACAATGGTACATTGGAAGATCTGCAAGAAATATCATTTGCCTGTAAGCAAGAACTGGTGGGATCATAAAATAGAGAAAGTTATAGAAAATGATAAAGTTAAACTGCTCTGGGACTTCAGAATTCAAACAGACAAGCACCTGCAACATAACACCCCGGACTTAACAATTGTCTATAAGAAAGACAAAAAAGTCTGGATAATGGACATGGCAATACCTGGAGACAGCAGAATAGATGAGAAAGAGCTGGAGAAGATAACAAAATACAAAGACCTACAAATGGAAATAGAAAGACTGTGGCAAAGGCAAGCAAGGGTAGTACTAATAGTAATAGGCGCGTTGGGTGCAATCCCAAAACAACTGGAGCACCACTTGAACACCATTGGCATTGACAAATTCGCCATTAGTCAATTGCAAAAGGCGGCCTTACTAGGAACTGTTTCCATCCTGTGATGATATTTGTAATACCATCAAACATCCACATCTGCCTATCCCAGGTCCTTGGTAAGGACTCGGTAGGGAGACAAAAATGCCAAATCCAGTCTGAACATCTGGCTGACTGTGCGATGATCAATAATAATAATAATAATAATAATAATAATAATAATAATAATAATAATAATAATAATAATAATAATAATAATAATAATAATAATAATAATAATAATAATAATAATAATAATTATTATTATTATTATTATTATTATTATTATTATTATTATTATTATTATTATTATTATTGTTGTTGTTGTTGTTGTTGTTGTTGTTGTTGTGTCCCGTACCTGCAGAAGCAGGCGCGGGAAGTTGCAAGAGTCCCGGGCATTTGCAAAAGCTGCCCGGGACCAGACTGAGCGGTGCCGGCCTTGCGCGCATGCGCAAGGTGGGAAAGGACTGCCTTGTGATTGGTTGGAATTGCCCGGGGATCGGAGGGTATATATAGAGGCTTGCGCGCCTCTGGGCTTGTCGTTGTTCGTAGATTGGAAGCAGAGAATAAAGTCTTGTTAGAAATGCTTCGTCTCAAGCGCCATTATTCTCCGGACTTAACAATAATAATAATAATAAAGTTGGAAGGAACTTTGAAGGTCATCTAGTCCAACCCCCTGCTCAGGCAGGAAACACTATACCATTTCAGACAAATGGCTGTCCAGTCTCTTCTTAAAAACTTCCAGTGTTGGAGCATTCACCACTTCTGGAGGCAGGTTGTTCCACTGGTTAATTGTTCTAACTGTCAGGAAGTTTCTCCTTAGTTCTAGGTTGCTTCTGTCCTTGATTAGTTTCCATCCGTTGCTTCTTGTCCTGCCTTCAGGTGCTTTGGAGAATAGCTTGACTCCCTCTTCTTTGTGGCAGCCTCTGAGATCTTGGAACACTGCTATCATGTCCCCCCTCGTCCTTCTCTTCATTAAACTAGACATACCCAATTCCAGCAACCGTTCCTTATATGTTTTAACCTCCAGTCCCCTAATCATCTTTGTTGCTCTTCTCTGTACTCTTTCTAGAGTCTCAACATCTTTTTTACTTTGTGGAGACCAAAACTGGATGCAGTATTCCAAGTGTGGCCTTACCAAGGCATTGTAAAGTGGTATTAATACTTCACGTGATCTTGAATCTATCCCTCTGTTAATGCAGCCTAGCACTGTGTTGGCTTTTTTGGCAGCTGCAGCATACTGCTGGCTCATATTTAAATGATTGTCCACTAGGACTCCGAGATCCCTCTCACAGTTACTACTATTGAGCAAGGTACCCCCTATACTATATCTGTACATTTGGTTTTTCTTGCCTAAATGTAGAACCTGGCTTTTTTCACCATTGAATTTCATTTTGTAAGAGAGCGCCCAGTGTTCAAGTCTGTCAAGATCTTTCTGTATCTTAAGCCTATCTTCTGGAGTGTTGTCTATTCCTGCCAGTTTGGCAAATTTGATGAGTTCCCCATCTATCCCCTCATCCAAATCATTGATGAAGATGTTGAAGAGCACTAAGCTAAGAATGGAGCCCTGGGGCACCCCACTACACTCTTCCTTCCATGTAGATGCAGTTCCATTGAGGACCACATGCTGAGTATGGCCAGTCAGCCAGCTATGAATCCATCTGGTGGTGATGCTGTCTAACCCACATTTTTCTGTCTTATCAAGTAGTAGGTTGTTATCTACATTCAATGATGTCATTGAATGATTGGCATTGTGATGTAATTCTGTCAGTGGCATTATATCTACCAATGGGAAATTCTGTTTCTAGCTGTGTTTATCAGTGATGATATGACAGGAAATTTCTGTCTCATATTTCATTCTTTGACAAGGTGACTAAACTAATAGACCAGTGAAATACTATGGATATAGTATACTTATACTTCAGTAAAGCATTTGATAAAGTAGATTACAACCTACTCCTTGGTAAGCTAGAAAAAGGTGGAATAGACAACATCACCACCAGATGGATCTGTAGCTGGCTGGAAAACCATACTCAACGAATAGTCCTCAATGGCACTACATCCACATGGAGAGAAATAAGCTGTGGAGTACCACAAGGTTCCATCTTAGGCCCAATACTCTTCAATATCTTCATCAAAGATGAGGGAATTGAAGGGGAACTCATCAAATTTGCAGATGACATCAAATTGGCAGGAGTAGCCAACACCCCAGAAGACAAACTCAGGAACTAAAAAGATCTTGACAAACTTGAACAATAAGCCCTATCCAACAAAATGAGTTTCAGTGTGGAGAAAAGCAAAGTTTTACATTTAGGCAGGAAAAATCAAAGGTGCATTACAGATTGGGCGAGACCTGGCTTAAAAACAGTAACTGTGAGAGGGACCTTGGAGTCCTAGTGGATGATCACTTAACCATGAGCCAGCAGTGTGCAGCAGCAGCCAAAAAGCTAATACAATCCTTGGTTATATAAACAGAGGCATAGAATCAAGATCACGCAAGGTATTAGTACCACTTTATTAAACCCTAGTAAGACTACACCTGGAATACTGCAGGCAATTTTGGTCACCATATCACAAAAAAGATGTTGAGAGTTTGGAAAAAAATTAGAGAAGAGCACCTAAGATGATCAAAGGCCTAGAGACTAAAACATATGAATAATGGCTGCAGGACTTGGATTTGGCTAGTCTAAAG
The DNA here is from genome assembly GCF_001527695.2 of Protobothrops mucrosquamatus. Taxonomy (NCBI): domain Eukaryota; kingdom Metazoa; phylum Chordata; class Lepidosauria; order Squamata; family Viperidae; genus Protobothrops; species Protobothrops mucrosquamatus. The sequence continues at coordinate 91,921 of NW_015388337.1, read as the reverse complement.
AAAAGAATAAACAGGGGTGACATGATAGCAGTATTCCAGTATTTGAGGGGCTGCCACAAAGAAGAGGTGGTCATGTTATTCACCAAAGCACCAGAGGGCAAGACAAGAAACAATGGTTGGAAACTGATCAAAGACAGAAGCAACCTGGAATTAAGGAGAAACTTCCTGACAGTGAGGCAATTAACCAGTGAAATAGCTTGCCCCCAGAAATCGTGGGCCCTCCATCACTGGAGATTTTTAAAAAGAGACTAGACAGTCACTTTTCTGAAATGGTATAGGTTCTCCTGCTTGAGCAGGGGGCTGGACTTGAAGACCTCCAAGGTCTATTCTATTCTATTCTGTTCTGTTCTGTTCTGTTCTGTTCCGTTCCGTTCCGTTCCGTTCCGTTCCGTTCCGTTCCGTTCCGTTCCATTCCATTCCATTCCATTCCATTCTATTCTATTCTATTCTATTCTATTCTATTCTATTCTATTCTTTCAAGAAATAATCTGCTGTCTTGCTGAAGGAGACTGTTGCTTTATCCTACTTCCCAGTTTTGGGAATCTCATTGCAGCAGTATGATGGTGTAGCTCTTATATTAAGACAGAAGACACCATTTGAGCTGAGTGGTAAGAATATTATCATGGGAAACACAACATGCCAAAAATTTAGAGTCTCTTCTTCTCCCTTTTCCTCTTCCAGAGGAAAGGGATATGAGAAAACTGAGAGGGAAAAACAAGTTACATGTTAATAGATCAATAAACAAGAAGAAATTAGTTGCTTATTCTCTACCCTCAACTTTCTGTTAAGAAGAGTGAATGCTAATTATCTGTAGGTTCTCTGCCTATCAATTATCCTTAAATTCTATAGACTTACAAGCATGTTTGTACTCATAGTGTCTCAGAGTCTGCAAGCAATCAGAACAACCCTAATGAACTCCAGCTGTCATTTAAAATAGAATAAAAAGAATTGGGAGACAGAAAGACAGATTGTCTGGAAGTGCCCAAGTTTCTGTTATTCTGGATCCATTTACTTTGAAAGGTCTCAAACAAATTGTGACATTTGTTGAACATTTCTGATTGGGTCCTATTGAATTTGTCATTCAGTCAAATTCATTCCACCTTAGTAGAATTCCAGACCCTCTTATGGCTTCTTTCTGTGTCTAATATAAAAGTTTGCAGATGTTTTTGTCCACACATTAGGAACACATCTGTCTGGAAATAGGTAGCTTATTAAATAAGCAAACTTATTGACAAAGCAGTGAGCCAGAGCAGATCAATATGATAAATGATGTCTTGTTATTAAACCACTACTCTCTCACAATGTTTTCATCAGAAAAAGTGCTAACTTTATCCAACAGTAAAGATCAATGGATAGAAAGGTACCGTATAAATTGACAACTTAAATTGTGATATCAACTATAATATATGTCAGTTTTAGTGAAATGTCATAAACATTTTATCGGATATTTAGAACAGAAAGAGAAAAGGAAAATATGATGCAATACTATTTCTTACATTTTATATAGGAAAAATAGGAAATAGTTTTATGGAGAAGCACATGCCTAACTAACTCTGAATGGTCTACTGTCCACCCTGATTAATTGCCTTTCTAAGTAAACTTTTTCTCAGGTATATCTGAGAAGATATGAACTTTGAATTTTTTGCTTAGAAAGCATGTGTTGTTGTTTTTTTAAAAAAAACCTATGGCCCTTGACATTCAAATCCATTTAGAACAAAATGGTTACCCAGATTATTTGTGTTTATTATGTGTTTATTTTAGAGAATTTTTTATTTAGAATCCAACTATGTATCCAATTGCTAAGAGGTTTGGAGAAACTCCACCAAAGTTTGAAACTTTTAAGCAATGTTAAAGTCCAAAGAGATTACAAATCGTAGGCTATCTTCACTACAATCACCCTCTCCTTTAGTATAGAAAAAGTTCTGCCCACAATATTTGTCTCAGTCTTAAATGTAATTTATTTATCTGTGCTACATAAATATGACCTTGTACAATGTACTTATCTTACAAATTACTATCATGAGAGACTAGGGAATGTGTGAGGTTGGCCTGAATTACAACTACTGTGTGGTTTTCTAAAAAAATTATTAATGTTCTACTTTGTGATTTTAATCTAGACCAGGAGTCTATAGATTGTTGTTAGCAATACAACTAGAAGATGCAGAAAGCCAATCTGAATTTGGGTATCACAAAGGCAAGTTTAAATTTGCTTATCAATTGTGGTCCCCAGTACAGATCAGGCTTGCCCACAACTATTTGTTTGGGGGGGGGGAGAAATCATTTAAGGAAAGAACTATACATGATCCTTAGTCTGCAACATTTCTGGTCTAGAAACAGAGAATAACATTTTCAAAAAACTAGATAGGCTTTTTTAAAAAAATGGTTAAGGAGATCCCATAAATCTTCTTCTTTATTGGTATCTTTTGGTCTTAGGGATATTATTTTCTCTTCCCAGTAAAGAAAGGACTAATGATTTAGAAAGAAACATAATACTGAAAGCTAGGATATTTCAAATATATGATAAAGCACTCTGTAGGGACTATCAAAGTATTTTATTTTTATTCTTTGAAAAACTGTCCTAGGAGCAAGCCATTAGCAACATTTAAACATTAAATTTCATATGTGTCACAGATTTACAAATATACAGTAACAAAATGGTATTTGCTTACAACATATATCAAATCAAGTCTTTATTATAATCATAGACCAATATAAGGAGTCAATTACAAAGCAAATAGGTACATCAGATGCTAAAGCTAAAAACCATGAAAAGCCAGAACATATTAAAAATATTAAAACAGAACGTTATATATAAAAACAAAAGTCTAGAATCAAAAAGGAGGGATAGGAGCTTTAGATGGATGCATGTCAGTGAATATAGATTAATATGTGGAAGACTGGACACATCAAATTACACTCTATTATGCTGCACTTGATGTCATTAAATCTAGTTTGTGGCACAGTTTATCATCAAACAAATTTTAAGGTGTTGCTATGCAGAACCTGGCAAAGTATATTTTGTAACAGGGTTGGTATTTGAAAGCAGCATGGAGGTGTAGAACTGTTCTGTGGACCCTGATATTTATGTAGTAATGGTGAAATGAAGCTAGTATAAATACCTCTGTGATACAGGCACTGAAGGAGCACATGCTTTGTTGTTTCTGTGTTTCCAGAGTCACAGGTATCTCTCCAGGTAAGGAAACTTCCTGTGTAGGTCTTCAAGATGAAGAGAGGGCATGACAGATACTAGAATAAAGGCCCTCCCATGTTTAGGTACTTTGAGTTTAGCTTACTATGCCATATGGGAGACAGAGAATCTTTTGGATTCACTGGCAACAAAGCTTGGGATATTAGCTAGATCCAATTGGTGTATTGCATCTGCTATATACTGTTTAATGAGTGCTTTGGCTTGATGATATTACATGTTGAATGAGCATGAAAGTGCAGACTAGAGTTGGATGATAATACCCAAATATTAGCTCAGACTATCCTATTCTCCCCTTGGCTTCATCCCATTAACTGTGAGAGATGATTTGCCACCCACATGGAAACAGGCAGAGGCAACTCAGATCTCATCCTTGGGCTTCTCTCCAACTGTCAGCATAAACCTGATAAGTATTAGTAAGTTTGAAAATGGACTCTCAAGGATGGTTCAATTAATTTTCCTGAGCACTGCAGAAGATTGGACTATGTGATTCCTGTGGTTCCTTCCAACTCCATAATTCTATATTTTTATAAAAAAAAAGATCAGATGATGGTGGCTAGTGGTATTCTGTTACAGCTTCAGTATTTTTAAAAATATTTATCTATGATTCTATATTATGAATCTCTTGTAGAAGGTATGACAGAACCCTGGTGAATTATGTACAGCTTTTGTTCTTATTTGATGTTTGAAGAAATGAAAGTCCTATGCATGAAGTGGCTAGTCTGTTTGGAGGATTGTATGTAATCTATTTTATATTTAACTGATTAGTTTACTAATACTCTTGTGTTTCCAGTAGATAAGAAAAAATATTTGAAAGAAAAAAAGCCAGAATAGAAAATTAGTATTGGTTACAGCCACAAACCTATCTTGTCTGCACCATATTAATATTTATTCTGAATATGAGTCAGACTGTTGTAGAAAGTGATATAGAGACTACATTTCCTTATCTGAAAGAGTAAATAATAATCAGTTATACCAAAGTAAATCCTACCATATTTCCCTAAAATGTAATTTAATATGTTACATTGCATTATATGTAGGGTGGGAAAGTTTATTAATGAGCCAGTTATTTTCATTTGATCATCACAATTGCACAGACTGTATATGAAGTTCTAAAATGATTATGATATATTTTACCAAAGAAGCAATCTGATTTTGGTCCCAATTTTTGCCCTTTTAGCTCTAAAAATACTTCAATTTTCCCCTCTGAAGCACAATTTCTGGTTCAAAATTTTTACATGTTAAATTAAACATCCATTTAAGAATGTCTAGACTGGTTAAGGTCAAATAAGGTTTTATTAGAACTATATGTCTTCATATTTAAAAATTAAAGAATGCCCTACACATTGATAAGAAAACAGATAAAGTAATAACAACAGTATTAAGCTGTATTGAAAAACACCACTTTAAATAGAATTGTGGTTCAACATTGTCCATATATGCAGCTAAGAAACTCAATGGATTGAACAAATATGCCACCCTCAACTTTAAAAGGCAAAAAATAAGGAACACTGACAAAATCAAGATGCCCTTGAGATGACAACAACAAGCTCATTGAAGTCAACAACAAAAGTTAGAAGTGAATACAACAAAGAGTGAAGAAGATCTTAAAGTTCAAACTCAGTGGAGAATATACCATCAACTAACACCCGGGCAATTCCATTCATTAGATACACAGCTGGAATAGTGGACTGGACTCAAGCAGAACTAAAAATCCTGAATAGGAAGACCTGAAAAATGAGAATTGTTCTGGGATTTTAGAATTCAAACAGACAAACACCTGCCATATAACACCCAAGACTTAACTGTTGATAAGAAAGAGGGGGGGGGGAAAGTCTGGATACTGCAGTACCTGCAGGAAGCAGAAACAAAGAGAAAATAACTAAGACCTACAAACAGCATCAGAACAACTGTGGCAAAAGAAAGCAAAGATATTACCAGTAATAATAGGTCCCTTGGGTACAATTCCAAAACAACTGGAATACCACTTGAACACCATTGGCATAAATAAAATCACCATTAGTCAATTGCAAAAGGCAGCATTACTCAGAACAGGTTACATTCTATGATGATACCTTTAACACCATCAAACAACATCTGTCTATCCCAGGTGCTTAGGAAGGATGATAGGTGGACAAAAATGCCAAATGTAGTCTAAATATCTGGCTATGTGATAATTGATAATAAATACATTTATTAACAATTTATTAAGAAACTATTAAGAAATAATAACAATCTGTTACTATTCTGTGCTCCCTCACATTTATACTATATATACTTTATCTAATATTTGCAGTATGTCCTTTTTAAAGTTCTTACTCTTTTCTTCTATTTTTCATCTGCATATTTTATGTATGGAACTTTCTTTTTTTACAAATTTCTCCTGATCTTGCTTAAAATTATTCTTTCTGCCTTTTGCCTAATACTGTATCTCATTTTGATTGTGTGTACATGCTTTTATGTCAATAATGAAATGTGACCAATAGTACTAATTAATTAGATTAGTTAATATAGTTAAATTTACTTATGATTTCTGAAAGTCTAAATCAGGAGGGACTTATCTAACCAGAGAAATAGTTGATTCCACAAGTAATTTTCAGGCAGTACAAACAAATATAGTCCTTTAGGGCAGCAGTCCTCAACCTTTCTGGCTTTGCAGACCAGTGGGCGGGGGAAGCGGGGATGATTCTGTGTGAGGAGGGGGCAAGCGTGCATGTGCAACTTCATTTGCTTGAGTGGCAGGCACATGCACACGCCACTCACACAAATGGAGCTTTGCTCATGTGCATGCTTGCCTGCTGCTTGTGCAAGTGGAGCTGCATGTGCACTTACCCGCCACTTCCATCCCAGTTCCAAATGGGTCATGGCCCAGTATTAGGCCGTGGCCTGGGAGTTGGAGACCCCTGCTTTTAAGGGGAATTGTGGTTACTACTGTTTTTATTGTAGTCATACCTGTTCAAATACTGCCCTTTCCATGTTTTCATATTTTGTGTCCAGTTACTGCAGAAATTATATAGGTTTTCAGGATAGTCTTAAGCAGATTCTCTTTCCTGTATGAGTGACTTTGAATGTTCTTTGTCTATCATCTGCCTATTATCTTTCTGATACAGAATATGACCAGATAATGGCCAATTCTTCCTACTAAACACAGCACACCATAGTAATAAGCTAAGATTCCACTTCCAAAGAATAGTGCCATCTGCTTTACTTGAAAATGGCTTTTATTCTGTTGTTAGCAGGGCTGTCTACAAGATATGGTCAAAAAAGGAAAGATGAATGGCAACAACAGTGTGACTAAAGCTGTGCCAGTGTGGTGAACATAAAAATAAGTGGAGTTCCAATCACATCATCACAGTTACCATTGTTACTTTCTTAATTATACTTTGTAGACATCACCCACATTAGAATAGAATACTGTATTCTGACAATGGAGGTAATAAAGTAGCTATGCTGAATGCAATGTCACCCCAATTAAAGAATTTTAATAGTGGGGTGTAGGAACAGAGATTCTCTGCCATTGCACCTGCCCTTTGCAACATGGTTGCCCCCATCTTGGCCTTTTGAAAGTGTCTGCCAACTCTCTTGGGACACACAGAGTAGCATGCAGCAAAGGGACGGGTTAGAACAGACATGTTAAACTCACGACATCACATGACGTCACGTGACGTATTGGAACTTTTTTCCCATTGCCGGCAATGGGGTGGGTGCGGTTTCCTCATGATGCGCCTGGCCCATGGGCCGGCAGTTTGACACCCCTGGGTTAGAACCTTGAACACCCTCCCTCCTGTTTTTAATTTTAATTACTCTATTTGTATTTTAATTGCCTTTTATTATAATAGTTTATATAGCCTTTATGTTTTTATGTGCTACTTGTATGCTGCCTAGAGTTGCTTTGTAAGGGAGATGAGCAGTATCTAAATGCGATAAATTAATAAATAAATGTCATTTCCCCCATAGAATGACCTTCATGTGTTTAGTGTACAAATCTGAAAAGTGAACTGCCAGTGAATGTGCTTACTTTTCTAATATCCCTTACTAGGGAATGAAACCTGAGCTGCATTTTAGATCAGCTGTTTCTTGCATTATTAGTCCTAATTCCACTGCATTAAATGCTACTTCTGACATTTTAACTGCACTTAACTGTGTTGATTTCATTGACCAGCACAATCTTCTGCACACCTGATTTTTCCACCTGAGGTGACAGATTCTGCATTTTCATCAGTAAAATTTAACTTTAAGTATTAGCATTAATTTATTTATAAATATTTTGAAGATTTATTTTTAAATATAATTACAGAACTGAAACAAAAATTTTTTTCCAATACATTTAACCTTACAAATGGAAATACTGTAAGATGAAATAATCTAAGGGGCTACCACAAAGAAGAGGGGATCAACCTATTTTCCAAAGCACCTGAAGGCAGGACAAAAAGCAATGGATGGAAACTAACCAAGGAGAGAAGCAACTAGAACTAAGGAGAAATTTTCTGATTGTTAGAACAATTAATCAGTGGAACGACTTGCCTCCAGAAGTTATAGGTGCTCCAACAATGGAAATGTTTAAGAAGAGATTGGACAACCATTTGTCTGAAATGGGATCGGATTTCTCACCTGAGCAGGGGGTTGGACTAGAAAACCTCCAAGGTCCCATCCAACTCTGTTATTCTGTTATTCTCTTAATTGATGGTTTCTTTTGGATATTTTTTCTGTTGTGTTTTTTAAGTATATAAATCACTTCTTAAAGACTAGGTAAGCCATGTAATACAATAAATCTTAGAATTGTAAGATTGTCCTTTTTGTCTGAAGCAATGACATTAGCCACTGAACAAGGAACTTCTGCATCAATAATCATTTTTTTAACAAATTAGGCTGAATAAAATTCTATTATAAAAGGTGCCTTTGAGATGTCATACTATTGTAAAATGAATCAGTGGATGAGGATGGAAGCTTGTTTTTTAAAAAAGAAAACATCTCTATTGAATATTTAATCAATAGAGTACCTGAATTTGATTCAGGCTTGAACAACTTATGGAGTCATGGATATGGTACTACAGACTTTATTAACCTTGCTGCAGACATTTTACATTTGAGATTTTTCTGTATTTGCATAAATTATAATTATATAAATATGATTGATTATTTTTTTTATTTTTTATTTTTATTATTTATTCATTTTTGAAGAAGGGTCAACAGGTCAGAATCAGAGTTTCTGAAGTACTGTAACATGTCTATGGAGATTCTCAGCATCCAGGTAATGGTTGTCCCAAAGGCGTTTTTTTCAAGAGACAACTTGTTTTTCTTTAAAGATGTTTTGCTTCTCATCCAAGAAGCTTCTTTGACTCTAACATGGTTTCAGTCCTAAGCTCTAGTATCATTGGATCATACTTGATCAGCTGCTTTTCCTCCCCTCTTAATCAGAAGTGGATTTATAGGGAGACCATAGCATATAAGTTGCCTACTCCAAGTATAGATCTCAACAAAACTAATAAGTATGTGGAGTTCAGAAGTTATTTTATTTATTTTTCAAATGTATATGGCTGCCCATTTCACAAAAAGTGACTGTGAATTGTGTTCAGCAAAAAAATATATGAAAACAATAGACAGGTCAAACATATAAACATACACATACGCACACATAATTTGACGACAAAGCCAGATCTTGAGAGATTTCCAGAAAATAAGGAATGAAGCTGATCTTCATTTTAGGGGAGAGAATGTTTCATAAGATGGGCGCCACAGTAGGAAAGGCTGTCTACTCATGCATGCCTAGTGTAGTTCCTGAGGATCAGAAGCATGCCTATCTTGCTGGATGTGGTGGGACAAATGTAATCAATCCAGAAAATTATTTAAATAGTTATCATTTAAATAAATATTTAAATATTCAGTATTTAATTATTTATCATTACTTATTCTTTATTATTTGTGTCTTTATTTTGATACATTATAATCTAAATACTCTATACTGTACAGGTAATCCCCAAGTTACCAGGTGTCATGCTCCTGTCGGAGCCTGTTGAGGAAAATGAGCTGGAACAGGAGCTGATGGAAGCCTAGGGAGGGGTGTCTGTGGCTTCAGAGGAATGTGGGGAACAGCAGGCTGAGGCAGGCCAGGGCCTTTCAGGATTGGGTCAGGATGAACATGAGAGACAGAGCTCAGGTGATGAGCAAGGGCCATCCCCTCCTGATCCTAGAGCACGGAGAGTAGAGAGAAGGAGGGAACAATGCAGGCAGGCTCAACTACTCGGGAGGAGAGCGCCCTGCCCCTCTCTACAAGGCACACCTGGAGACTGAGGCTTAAGGAGATGCTGTGGGGAGGGGCATTTGTTGGGAACAAATGCTGAATGCTTGGAGTTTTGTGTGCCATTGCTGATCTTGGAAACAACTCTCTGATCTCTTGTTCTGTGTTGTGATTTCTGCTTGGAAACCCTGAAACTCTGATCATTGGACTGGCTGACAAACTTGATTTTGGTGTTCAAAGACCTTGGATTGAATTTTGGTTTCTCTTCTGAAACTGCTCAGGCAAGCTTGTATTTCCACAGACTTGTTAGATTTTGGATGTATGTTTCTTTCCTTGTTATCTACGTAGCCTTGAGTAAATTACTCTTCTAATCTAACTGTGTGTGAGTCAAAACCTGATGGAGGATGGCTTGTTCCATACACACACTATCCCTGCCTGAAGAGTTAAAAACTTGTGAAAATACTTGCAGTCAGAGGCTGCTGAAGGTGTGTGTGTCTTACTTTGTTCTGCAGCTTGCCAGAAACATGGGAGCATTTGGGGCAGGCTCCATTACACTCGTAACTCGAGGACTACCTGTACTGAAAGTGGAACTAGCCAGATATGATGTCCACTGGCAATTTTGTAAGCAACAAATGTGAAAGATTCCTTGATTCAAGATACAATTTTACAGGGTTAGATTATTTTTTTTCCTGTATTTACAATTCCATTAATCTAAACAAATCTACTTATTTATTTCCTTTGGCATTCCATATAATTCAAATAGTGTAAAAGTTTTCCTTTCAAGCACATTTTCTATGCACAAAATGGTGGCCATTTGTATATCATATGTATTGGAACAGAATCTAGGAAATTGTGTTTTATTTAGACACATGCTGTTTTCTCCAATATTTGAGATTCATATCTTATTACTGCCTTCCATAAAATTTTCAAAATGCAACGTGTTAGTATTACATAATGTTACATTGCATATTCTACAAAGGTTTGGTTTTGGGTTTTGCATAATTAAAAATATTTTTAGGCATGGTCATAAATGCTTTCAAAGACTTTTCCCACAGTTTTACCATTTAGAATCACGAGGCTGAAAATATTGCTTGGTTGGGTTCAACTATTCTTCAAAAAGAAGGAACCCACAAAGTGTCTCAGCTGGAATTATTCTGGTTGAATTCTCTGCAGATTTTGGAATGGTAAAATGACTATTTTTCTCCACTACTTCATAGAAATCTGAAATGATTGCTATTAGTGCAGGTTATGCCTGAAGCCTTTCAGGTTTGGTTTTTCTGGAGTATTTTAAAATCAAATGTGATGCCAGCTGACTGACTCATAAAAGAAACATTCAGTTTCAGTTAAGGCACAAGATGCGGTGCATTCTCAACTGTCTAATCTTTGAAATGGATTTTTTTTTTACAAATAAATGAGTGTCTGGAATGATTGACAGTCCTCTTGTTCGCTTTGATAAGCAGAAAATCATATTCCAGCAAAAAGGAGAAAATAAAAAAGCAAGGTGGGGGAAAAGCTCAGATTAGGATGTTTCACTTTATATTATCCTTTTATTTTGATTTCTTCAATACAATTATAGTCTAACCTTAAATATTATCTGACATTTATTGGCCTACGGGATTTGGTTTTATGATTAATCTACCAGTAAATAGAATAAAATAAGAACTTATTGGTCATAAATCTTAGAAAGTAAAAATATAGGGCAGTTATTCTAGTTTATCTGGGAAGATATTTCAATGAGAAGAAGTTGAATATGTTTCACTCACACTTAGAGATGCTAGAGATATTTGTCAAGAATTTTTTTATATAAAAAGTGAAGAATTGGGAAAAGTGCAGCTTGTCACATTTTTCATATTCATTCTACCACTATAACATTATCTTCAGAGCTGCTATGAGTTTGAATGTCAAGCCTTCTCTCAAAAAAAGCACTCACTGCAGATGAAGGCAGTTTCATTTAATCAGAAGAAAAAGAAAGTCTTATTTATTTATTTTTCCTCCCCGGGCTCATTAAAAGAGAACTTGTTAAGATTTTTCTCAAAAAGAAAGAATTTTTAAGGATTTGCCAGTACTTATTATACTGATTTATTAATTGGTTCAAGTTTGTATATGTGTGTATAGTATATGTGAATATTTTGTCTGTCAATAACAATTATCTCATCAGTGGCTAGCTATACCTTTCATGGCTTCATGATTAAATCTCAGGATTTAAGGAAGGAAAACATCTCAAGAAAGCTTCTCCTCCTAATGAATGTATGTGTGAATGTATGTTTGTTTGTCTGTGTTTTCCAAACAAGATTCTACTGTCAGTGCTAAGGAAGACTTGAAAACTGTTTAAGAATTTAGACTTTTCCTGGATGAAATTTACAAATATTATCTGCCTAATTTCTCTGGCTATAAAGTCTCTTCAGTGTCATATACCAAATTCTCTGCAGTGCTATATACTAAATATTACTATATTTTTATGTAAAAGAATAATTTTATCCCGGAAAGAATAAATATATCATCATCATTCTATCCACTGCAAGATGAAGGCCTCTTCTGCATGTTTCCAACCAATACAATCTTGAGCTTTCCTTTGCCAGTTGGGCCCATAATACTTGCTGATATCATCGATCCATCTTGTTTTAGGTCTCTTTTCTAGACGCTTTTTATCGTGGGATCCATTTTATGACTACCTTAGTCCACCTGCCATCAGTTTTTCTTGCTATCTGGCTAGTCCATTTCCATTTCAATTCTTTTACTCTTTTGATGGCATTGAATATTTTTGTTGTTCTCGAATCCATGTGCAGGTCTTTCTATCTTGTCTCATGATGCCGAGCCTGTATCTTTTCATGGCTCTTTGCACCACTCATAGCTTTTGTACTGATTGTGAGGTTAGTTTATTATTTATTTATTTATTTATTAAATTTATATACCGCCCTATCTCCCTTACGGGACTCAGGGCGGTGAACAGGCGATACTAAAAACCACAATAATAAATAAATAGTTTCTGTTCTAAAATCAAATTAAATAACAGGCCTGTTCTAAAAACACCCCATACAAAACCCCCACTAAAACCTAATCAAACTACGCCAGGCCGGCCGCACGGAATAGATGGGCCTTCAGGGCTCAGCGAAAAAGGCGCAGGTCTGCAACTGTACGTAGGTCGGGGGGGGTAGGTCATTCCAGAGGGCAGGAGCTGCCACAGAGAAGGCTCTCCCCCTGGGGGTCACCAGCCGGCACTGTCTGGCCGACGGCACTCTAAGGAGGCCCTCTCTGTGGGAGCGGACTGGTCGAAGGGAGGTGTTTGGTAGGAGGCGGTCTTGCAAATACCTAGGTCCATTGCCATGGAGTGCTTTAAAAGTTGTTACTAACACCTTGAAGCGCACCCGGAAGGCCACCGGCAGCCAGTGCAGCTCGCGCAGGAGAGGTGTTACATGGGNGATGAAGCCTGTTCCTCCCCATCCAGACTCGCACGGCCTCCAGGCACCAGGACATCACTTCCGCGGCATCGTTGGGGTGGTCCGGGGTGGAGATGTACAGCTGGGTGTCATCTGCGTACTGATGAAACTCCACCCCGAAACCACGGATGATCTCACCCAGTGGCTTCATATAAATGTTGAACAGGAGAGGCGAGAGGACTGACCCCTGTGGTACCCCACAAGTGAGGCCCCTCGAGGTTGACCTCTGCCCCCCTGCCAACACAAATTGCATCCGGTCCGAGAGGTAGGAGGAGAACCACCGTAAAACGGTGCCCCCCAACCCCAACCCCCCTAACCGGTGCAACAAGATACCATGGCCGATGGTATCAAAAGCTGCTGAGAGGTCTAACAGGACCAGGATAGAGGAACAACCTCTATCCCGAGCCCTCCAGAGATCATCAACCAACGCGACCAATGCCGTTTCCGTCCATGTTTCACTGGCATATGTTAGAACAGGTAGCACACACTAATCAAAAACCTTTTTCTTCAGGCATAGGGAAAGGTTGTTTGTGAAAATTACACTTAACTTGCCAAATGCCAAAGATCTCATATAGTAAGTGAAGTGGACAATTCCTGGTATTGTGTGGATCTTAATCAGCATGAATGTAACTTTTAAATGGTAACTCCTTCTTAGTTTCATAAAGTTCTCTTTAGGGTATGAATAGGATTGAAGAATGTCTTGAAGAAAAAAAGCCACTAGAAACTCGATAGCACATATTTCAATGCATAGGATGCCAAAATTTTGAATATGGAATTTTAATTATATGGAAGTCTGAGACAAAGGATTGCAAGAGATAACTCAGAATGAATGAATTGAACAATCTCTATTGCCTTTCTAATTAGTGTTCTCTGTGCCATTTGTGGCTAATAGTTGATGAAATTTCTCTGTAAAATTTTCCCATTCCCTTTAAGGGCCCAAAGGAAGGGAAGAGTCAAACTCTTTAAGGGGGGGGAGAGATTACAACAAAACTCAAATGTCAATAACAATATTAAATATAGCATTGCTTTTTATTGTCTATCAAGGTGTCTTATCAAAAGTTAGTAAAGGTTAAAACAAATTTTGACTGGCATATCTGTCATGTATTAATGTAAATCATATTCATGTATCATTAGGTTTCCAAAGTTGTTATTGGAAAAGTATATTATCAATGTTGTTAAATGTATTCTACATCAAATTTATTCATCTAATGCAGACATGTCAAAGTCACGAAGTCACGTGACATCACACGATGTATCAGAGCTTTTTCCCCATTGCCGGCACTGGGGTGGGCGCAGTTTCATCATGACGCATCTGGCCCGTGGGCTGGCAGTTTGACACCCCTGATCTAATGGATCATCAGGAAAGTACAGGAGTAGGGCCATTATTTTGCATATACACACCTCTCTACAGAATCTAGGTCTCTAATATTTAATTTATTTCTGTATTCTGTATTCAAATCTCTGCCTCCCTTCAGATTCCCCAGTTTGTATTTGATGAAGGCAAACAATTTCTGTGATTTTTGAAAAATGACTAAAAATTCACAATTTAAGAGGAATAAATTCTTCAAGTGTAAATTTACTTAAAAGAGGTTGCATGACAACATTTTCTTGCATTTCTACTAATTTTATATACAGAGATTTTGCAAGCAATTAATAAAATGCATTCTTATGTATTTTTCCTTATTTTAAGGATGGGCAGATGTTGCCATTTTAGCCACATAAAGTTCCTTGTAATCTAACCACCCTCTTTTTTGTTTGTATGAACATGGAATTTTACAGAATCATGCCACTAAGACAGCAAATTTCTTTAAAAAAAACCAAAAAACCCACAGAATTGTCAAACATTTATCCTAAAGCACTCACAAAATCTAACTCCATTAATGTAATACCATGATATTTACTTCCACCAACTATTCAGCTTTTTAAATGATTGAAAAAAGTTAATTGAAAAAATTAAATACAATGTTTCTCAACAAGAATAGTCAAGATCATAAAGTATATTACCCACTCCTGAACTGAATATAAAGTTAACACATCTAGAATTCACTAGAGTACGTTAGTATAGGCATTTTTTCTACCTTTCTAGTTAGATACTGCTACATTAGCTCTTAAGAATCATGCTGCTGCTTTTTGTTTTTCAAACTAAATGGTTCATCCCTGTTCAGCCAGAATAGAATTTAATAAAAATCATATGACATTCCAGTCAAACTAGATTAATGGTTCTCATGTAAACTAATATAATGGAAAGCTGGAGGTGATTTATGCTGTATTTCAGCCTGTTAACTATAGATGGCATGGTGGTAACCTTAAAGTTTAGTATGATAAAAAACAAAAATTAATGTCAAGACACTGAGAATTGCTTCAAAGAAGGTGTATTTCACATATAGATATGTGCTCTGAGGATCTTTCTGATTTATTCTTTCACATGTACTAAGGCCTATAGTCAGATATTATTGTCTTTAGCTTACTTTCATTTGCTATGAGGAACTAATTATGTTTAAGGTTTACATAATTCTGTAAAATGGCTGTGAACCTGTTGTTTCAGAAAATTCCTCTTCGTGCCACAAACCATTTCTTTTTTGTGAGCATAGCATGTGAAAACCATTTGCAAGGAGAAACTCCCTTTAGCAATTTCAGAGCAAACCTGCTATTATCTTACTCTTTAAGAGATGGCATTTAGCATGGCATGTACTATTGCAAAATGGAGAATTAAAAACAACACAAGCCAATATGCCTATATGCCACGAATCTTTCATACAGTCTGTCTAGTGACACTTTATTTGGGCTAACAAATCCCCTGAGCATAAAACTGGTTTGAAGCTTCATAATTGTGTTGCATTTTCAGTAGGTCAATAGAGCATGCAGAGCAGTTAATGGCAGAAAGAGCCATTAAGATGAAACAGTTGCTGTGGCAAAAGCAGAAGACAAATGGAATAGCTTTTTTAAAAAATATAAATTTCTTGTGACTGCTCAAAAGCCAAATAATTTAAAAAGAAAACATGCAGTGAATTGTTTTATTATGGCAATAGATAACCAATCATCTACAAATCTTATGCTAACCTATGTTATGTTCACTTGAAGAATCTTCTTTATTAAAGCATGAATCTTACCTCAGTATTTCTTTGCTTTGTCACAAGTCTACCAAATATGGTAAAAAGTTCTTTCTTTACATTTACATTTCCAACATACATTTGAAATACCTTTGTACATTTTGACAATTTATTGGGTGTTAAATACCAATGATACATCATTTTATAAAAAATATCTTTTAAATTATGATTTAGTATAAATTTTAAACCCTTCATCTACATGTTTTCTCATTCAAGCATTATATTATATCCAAAATACTTTGCCCATTGATTCATGCAATGTTTCACATATTCATTCTCCAAATTCAATTTCAACAACAATTTATAAACCTTGACAATAACATGTTCATCATCACACAATACAATTTCAAATTCAATTTTACAAAATAAAACCTATAACATTTTAAGCAAACTTCTTTCACTTGTAAATATTTAAACCAGTGATAGACACATCCTTCTGACTGTCTGTGGAGATTCTCAGCCATCCAGGTCATGGTTGTCCCAAAGGTATTTTTTCAAAAGGCAACTGGAATTTCTTTAAGAAGAAAGTCCAGTTGCCTTTTGAAAAAGTACCTTTGGGACATCATTCCGACTCTATCTTTTCTTTGGATTTGAGGGTAGGTTCATCTTGATTAAAAAGTATTATTTTCCAATAGGTCCACCAATAGGTCCACCAGACTAACCTCACAATCATTTCTTTTCTGAAAAATTCTTCCTGTACAGAACCATGTTTTACATTTATTCCTAACCGTTTGGATGGCACGTCTAACAAAGTGATTCTTAAAATTAACATGTTAATCTTACCTTACCATAATTAGGTGTGCTCTCTAAATGTGAATTCATGGCCTCCTAACTAAAATAATCTCTTGTTTTGAAAAATCACCCACTCTTTCATCCAGACCAAACAGCAGGCAATCAAAGTACAATTTTAAATCTGGTAAACATCCTCTTTCTTTATCATTTTGTAATAGTTTATATTTAATTCATTGCTTTTTTCCTTGCTATACAAATTTAGAAATGTCCTTTTGCTACTAAATGATGTGTCAGTGTCAATATCAGTAAAGTTTGAAATAAAAATAACGTCTTTGGTAAAATATTTATCTTAATTACAGAGATACCCAGTTAGGATAATTGCAAATTATTCCATCTTAATAGATTTTTTTAAATATAATTCTATACAGGTACAAAATTGTTTTGAAACCATTTAAAGTTTGTGTTTGTCAAAGTAAGCCCAAGATATTCCATGTTTTTGTCCATTCTGAAACCTGACTTTTTTGTTTCTGAAAAATCATATTCTTAATAAGCATTGTTGTTTTTTGTTTATCTCTTTTGAAGCCTGCTAAAACTCCCAAGTCATTTAATTTCTTCATCAATTATTCTATAACAGTAGCACATGTCCCAACTTTGGGCAAACATTTATTCAAGTGGTTAAAATGATTTACACTTCCCAGCAAGCAAATATCATTATTAATAGAGATTTAAATAAACTATGTGAAATTCAAAAGGGCACAAGACAAGGATGTCCCTTATCTCCTTTGTTGTGTATATTGGTGCGGGAAGTTCTCAGTAGAGATATTAGACATGATAAGAAAATAACAGACATAAAAATTAAAAAGGGTGTTTATAAAAGGATGCTTTTACTAATATTTAGTTATATTTTTGCTAGATCCAAAGCTAAATAGATTTTATGGGAAAACTCAACTTTAAAAATTGGTAAACTGAAAAAAATATGGAAAAATTGGATGGAAGCAGGGATATTGACTTTGGAACTAACTGACAGTTTATGAATGTTTACCATAGTATGAGTTGAGATATAAACAGCATCTATCACACGGGTATCAAACTCACCCAGTGACGTGACATGTCGCGACATATCGTGACTCTTTTTGCATTGTCAGCAATGGGGTGGGTGCTGCTTCGGTATGATGAAACCAGCCCGCGGGCCAGCAGTTTGACACCCCTGATCTATCAGATGTAGCCCAGTGGCAATATTTAGAGATACAACATTTGTTAACAACTTTGTTTAGATCAGCAGCATTTTCAACTTCTGAGAAATCTAAGATACTAAAACAACTTGATATATCCTTTAAAACTAAAAAAGAAACCCTACTATTAGTTTTCATACATATTTGTTACCAATAAATCAATTTAATGTGCAGATACTAAGAAATGAGTGAAATTAAGAATTAGAGATCCTGTATTGCACAGACAATGGGAGAGTGACAAGTTCTATAACAAGAGTGTTAATAGACATTAAATTTTGAGGATGTATTGGACTTAATTACATTTGTATAGAAAACTTCAGTCTAAGACAGCATTTTGGTGAAAGTAATAAGAATAATGCCTCCTTAAAGCTCATGTTTTCACAATGTCATACTCGAATGAGCTGATCTCACATCCAGAACAGTGAGGTAGATATTTGAAATAAAACTATTAAATTTAATAGTTACTGAAAAAAAAATACAAACTTAGAATGAACAAAAATCCAGAAGCTACAAACTGTTCAAGAAAGCAGTGGCTGAAAGCATCCATGTAAAATCTCTTACTATGTACCCATTAAGAACCAGAGGGAAATACATATCTCCTAGTTCGGAGTGATAATTCCATGGGCAATAAAAGCATGCCTTTTCAGTTGCTACACAACTATTCTGAATGCGAGATCAGCTCATTCCTCCTGATTTTTACTGGTGAAAATCTGCTTGCTGTAGCTAAGGAGGTTAAACTACTTTTCACAACAGTGGGTTCATCTTTATCATTATTATTGTTCCTGAATTTTAGTCAGGACTCCAGGGATGGAATTTGTTGTGTTTGTCTTTTTAATTTTATGTAAATGTTTTAATCCCAGTTACATTGGGGAGTTATACATCTCTGATCCCAGTAGATTGGAATGGTATATAAGCCCTGAAAAACAAATAAATAAATACCAAGTGGAAAGCTCTTCTTTAGAAAAATGTCACTGATTTATAAGAAAATAAAATGTATGAGAATATTATCAATATTCATATTACCCCATGATTTCATTTTTAATATGCTTTTCTTTTTGTAAAAAAAACTGATTGACAAAAATCTTTATAAAAATAACTGGATTACCTGTGCCCTAGTGGGTCACCATTTTAGAAATATTTCCTTACCTAAACAAAAAAACTGAATGATTATGGATGGGCAAAAAAGCAGTGGGACCAGGAGGAACTTCCAATTTCTTGCAGCTTATTGAGTATCCTTGTGGAAAGCTGGCAGGGAGCAAGAGAAATTCCTTCCTTCCTGCCTGCCTGCCTTCCTTCCTTCCCTTCCCTTCCCTTCCCTTCCCTTCTCTCCCCTCTCCTTAACAACAACAGGTCTAGGTTGTTTGTCTATACATATGTGTGTGTATATAAAGACTTTATTAGCAAGTTGCTTAAGTTATTGATTATATCTGTGGGAAAACTGAAAATAGTTTCTGCAAGGTTAATTTTTGATAGTAAAATATCATGTTCAGCACAGTAAAAAAAAATTCCAATGATTAAAACAATATAACTTCTACCGCTGTCGTAAGGGCCCTTGACAACAAATATTGGATATATCCAACAAAATGACTTTTTTAAAAAACCTAGTAGAGAAAAAACATAACCATATCCCAATGTGAGCATATTTTCCTCATCTACTTACATATTATCACTGAAAGCTCAATTTTCTAATGTTCCCTATTTTCAAAATAACACATTTTGCTTTTAATACAGCTTTGAAATCTCCCAATGCTTTTTTAAAAAAAGAAGTCTATTTGATTTAATTTCCTCTCATGTTTAGAAATAGTCACCAATTTCCATTACATGCTCTGCTCTCAGTTTTCTTGACTGAGAATTTAGTTTCATCACTTTCATTTGCAAGTCCGTGCAATTTCCTTTTCTTAAAGTTCCCATCCTTTAATCTCTTTTGTTTGTCTCATCAATGGCATTTTTATGTTGTAATCTGAATAGAATCATGCAGACCTAATTCCTATTGTTTGTAGTTATATTATACTACTATTTACAACATAAGTTGTACCAGCTGGTTTTAATTGTGCATTCCTTTAGCCCAAGTAAGAATGATTATCTTCCTATTCATGCAAATAACAAGGATGTTTGCTATAAATGTTGGTTCTCCTATTTGCAGTTTTAGGATGAAAGCATTTGTGATTTTGGCTTTACATTATAAGAAAGGATTAGAGGTTGGATTTGTTACATTATTCCATTCTTCTGTTCTTCTTTGTATCAGTCCTAGTATAAATACATGCTAAATCATTTAGGTTTGTTATCTAAAGGTGAATGTATTGACGGCTGCTATATAGGACACAAACATTGTCTTTGTGTATTTTGTTCATTAGTTTCTGGATGCCACAAGCACCATGAATTGTTGGTTTAAACTTAATTTTATATCTTTGGCAATTTATTTAACTTTTCTTACTCCTTTTTACCAAATGTTGCATATCTCAAAAGGAAATAATGTGATGTGTATCTATATATGCATTAGTCCATGAAACTGCTTTCCTTATCATGGAAATGGTATCCATCCCTCTTCTGTTTTGCAAATCCAACTTCCATTGGTCTAGTTACTGACTGTTGAAATAATACATGAAAAGAACAAGTATTTAGAATAATAAAGGCATGTCTAGTTTATTACTGATAGTCAGCACTGGAATCCTTGCTTATTCAACAGAGTCACGGGTATTGTATTGCCTCTTCTGAGCTACTGCTTATATATAACCTGCAACTTTGTGCAGAACATTAGATTTGGCCCAGACACCTCCAAAATTTATTCCCAGCTATAATGGCACAGAATGCAGAAAATAATTATATCAACAAAATTAAGTTAAATCAAATCAAATGACATGAAATTGCTGTTGTTCTAATACTACTCATTTCTCTTCAGACTGCAGCTGCCAGAATGCCTAGTTTGGCCCACTGTGTAGCAAAAATGGCACATCTTTTCCTATTGGTAAGGGCTATTATGGATCAAAAGAAATGGTGAAGCCAGCAGAACAATACTACTTTGATGCTCCTGGCTTGTGTCCACTTTGACAATTTTAGCAGAGAGGTAGTGGCCTCAGCTGTCCACTGTCATTTAGAGATTGAGCACACTCCTCTTACCATCATATTCTCTTTTTCACATTAACTTCCTCTGATGTACTCATCAAAAGTGTGATACAGAGATTCTAATGAGAGAGATAATGTTAGCAGTAGGATCAACTGCTAAGACTCCCTTATTAATTGCCTTTATAATGCTCAATCCAATTAAAACAAAAAATAACCATAATGATTAAATATAGAGTTGTTTGTAATGGATATCTGAATTATTTCATGCTGGATACTCATGTCATACTTATCTCAATTGGGGAAGAGAAAAAATAGTATCTACAGATCTTTCAAAGACGGCTTAGTTATATTAGATTATCCAGATCAGAAGAACTTTGAATAATTATGAGAAGGTTTCAAGGTCACCTATGTTCTGTACATTTCTATATTTGCTGCTCTAATGGATATGCATTTGACTGAAGTTATCTCCAACAATTCAGTTGTTGACTCTCTGATAGGCTAAAATAAGTTTTTCTTCTTTAGTTTGCAAAATCCATCAGAATACTCAAAGGACTAAACAAACTGCAAACATAACTGCATGATAAACATCACACACCTGCAGTCTAAAATTATAACTAATTGGCAGTTGAGCAATAATATTGCTAAATGTCACTTTCAAAACTAAATTGTTAAAAAACTTTTTCAGAAATATATTACCTCCACAGTTAAATTAGACAGTGTAAAATAACCACTTAGAGTCCTCTTCAAATGGCTTCAGTTCTAAGTGTTCTCAGAGGAAAAGTCATTTCTTTTTATCATAAATATGAAAATCAACCCTGTCATATCTAAGTAGAAGGTAAAGAAAAAGATTATATTAATCAGCTAAAATATCACAAGGATTCTAGACCTTAAGAATGATTGAGTGAAACAAGCTTTTTATTTTCTCATTATCTTTTGATCTCTCCTCTCCTCTCCCCTCCTCTCCTCTCTTCTCCCCTCCCCTCCCCTCATAAAATTCCTGCAATTTGGTTAACCTAAGCATAATTCATTTTGTCTGTTATAACTCAATCTATACAGCCTCCATGGAAAGTAATTTCCTTCAGTTTGGTTGCAACAGTTTTCCATGTTATGCAATCAGCATTTTGGCAAATCCTTCAACAGAAAGTTGCTTACACTTCCTTTACGAAGCTGATTGTTTCTAAAATGCTTTTCAATAAAATATTTGTGGAAAGTGTATGTTTAAAGAAAATGAAAAGGGTTCAGATAATATGTTTTATGCAGTGGACATTGGAGTTAACCACATACAATCAACTTCACAATCCTTCTTTAAAAAGTAGCTATTGACATTTACATGACAAATTCATCTCCCAGTTATGGAGAACACAATTTGCAGCATGTGGATATTATCATGTCCTGAGCAGGGATTAGAAAACTATGGGTAAAAGTTAATGAGTGCCTTCCAATCTGGAGTTCTCCCAGTGAGATAGGACTAAAACTTCTAGAATTCCCAGTAAAAGCGGGAAGCACCAGGTTTGCCTAAAAAAATAAGTTCAGATTACCACAGCACAAAAATTGTTTTGAATTTATATTTTAAATTTTAATTCTTCAACCAAAATGTTTCTACATTAATGTTTTGTGGAAATGTTTGCTACTTATTTGACCAGAATAAGATATATTGTGACAGTCTGCACTTGTCTGATTTGGATCAATGGGTTAAAATAAATAACTTACCAAATGGAGAACTGGAAGACAAAAGAGTCAGAAATTGATTTCTCTTTTATGTTGTTTGTTGTTCCACCCCCTGGTTACACCATTAAGCCTGAGATCTATCCCATAGCTATCTTATTGGACATGCACATACAGTAAGTCTGAATGCAGTATCTGTAGAATTAGCAGGCTCGTGTGAGGGCTGAATCACTTACACATATTTATTAGAGCCATATCAAATTCTACATGCCCTAAACTAGTTGCCAGAGAAAAGGGAAAAAGTTGATAGCGAACTAAGAAAGTTCACATATGCCTGATCATTTTCTTTAATTTGTTTAAGCAACCAAAGGAAATACATTATTTAAAGAAGAAAGAAACAGATTTATAAGATCTCAATTTTTACAACTGTGTGGATTATAGCCAATACTTTCTTTAAAAATAAGTTTATATTATTTGGATTTACAGTATATGGACAGTGAATAATACTCATATTCATATGCGCATACATAGAAAAATTGTCTAAAGAATCTGTGTCCAATTGTTCTATCTATCTAATTAGATCATGCAGAATAGGTGCGCTTAGGTGTTATTGTTTAAGAAGTACCATAAAGTGAGACTCAGGCAATGAGTTTATGTTTATGACCAGGACTCTAAAGAAGGAGAAAGAAGGACACTAAAGAAGGACACTAGGAGCTGTTCAGTCTCCCAGGCACTCTTTTGCAGATCTCAGCATGACTGTCTTGGAAAGGCTCTAATAATACTTGCGTTTGTGAAATTCACCTTTATCAAAAGATTCCAAGCAAATATAGTAGTGTTTAATACATTGCATTTGTTAATTGATAAGGCCTTTGTTTTCATAATTTTCTATATAAATGTTTTTCTCACCTCCATTTAACACCCCCTACAAACATTTCAGAGGATTTTCTTCAAATGTTGTCCAGCCCCTTCACACATATACACTACAAATAAACTTTATATTCAAGTTTATTAAAGACAGTGAGTAGATTATTGTTAGTAAAAGTGACTAATTTGTTATTAGTCAAAGAATAACAAAAACAAAAGTTCCTTCCTTCCTGTTTATTGACAGTATGATTCATATGTCTATCTTCTCCCCAAGAAAGCATGTTTTGTTTCCTGTCTTATTCAAATTCCATGAACTATTCTCCAGGCACAGAAGAATATAATGTGAGGATTGTTATTATGCAACCAATCCTAGAATTCTTAATATTGCACTTCAAAAAGGATATCAACTAGAAAAGATTAAGCAAAATGTTGAAAGGGTAAGACAGCTCTCGCTGCAATGAAATAGTACTATGTTTAACACATTTAAGCTTACAAAAAAGTGAATTAAGGGGAGATGATAAAAGTTTATAAAATCATGCACTGCACAGTAAATGCTCATATAAATATAAATTTATTATGGAAGAGACAAAGAGTCATCCATTGAAACTAAATATGAAAAAAATCAAGTCTGACAAAATGAAGTTTATTTTCCATCTCACATAGTTAAACTATGGAAGTCACTGTGATCAAAGCCATCAGCTTAGATACTTTAAAAAAAGTACTAGACAAACAACATAGAGAACAAGGCTATGATACATTAACCAGGATGAATGGATGTTATCTTCTGAATCACATGCAGTATAGCTAAATATTAGTTATACAATGCTGAAGAGTGCTATTACTGAAATGCCAGGGCTATGAACTTTTTTTGACCATGGTGTATTCAAGAATGTTCAATTAGATATTCCTTTGGCCTGATCTAGTGGATATATTGTCACATCCTTTATTCATATTTTAGTTGCTGGGATTGGTATATTTTCTTTCATTCTCTTATATATATACATGTCAGATGCTTGAAAGAAATAACACAGAATATGCTGATAGTAATGATGTGTTTTCTTGTGCACAGCAAGACATCAAATGTTTCATCTGTGCTGAGCTTGGAAGAGTTCTGCTGCTTGCAACAAGAAATTTATTAATTCTCTCAAGATTCATATCACTTGAACACAATTTCAGTAGCACTAGATATGACAATTATAATTATCCGTTGTCACATTTTCATAGCAGCTACATAGAATATGAACAATAATGTTTCTTATTAACTCTCCTGATAATGCAGTTTACACCAATAATATATTTCTGTCCTCATGTTTTTATTACTTATTACTGAATTTTTACACCCATAGATATATATATATATAAGTAGTTGTATAATATACACTAAAAGGAAGGAACTGGCTGAAGAACTCTGCGGACATCTCTCAATTATTTCTGAGAAATGTGGTCATCATTTTAAATAAAGTAAGACAAATTATTCAATAATAGAATCTAATAGTAGTACCTAAAATATGTTCAAGCAGAGAATAAACAGGCCATTTGTAAGCATATTGAATACAATACCATCTTTGTTGAGAGTCAACATAGCCTTGTCAAAAATACATTACATGAGACAAACCTCATTTTCTTTGATAAAGTTGAATGCTTGGATATAATCTACCTGTAGGTAGATATAATCTTCCTATAATCTATCAGCAAAACTTTTGAAAACTTCCCAATATTCTGATTGTCAAGTTGTTAATAAATGATTGGGAGGCAACTTATCAGTTTGCTTGTTAATTGTAATCAAGAGAATCAGCACTAGTGGTTCTATATTGAATTGAAGAGTACTAGCCAGTGGAATTACATAGGAATCTGACGGGGAACCAATCCTATTCAATATTTTTATTAATAATATGAGGTAATAGGCTAATTATCAAATGTGCACATGACATAACATTAGGGAATCCAGCAAATACCCAAGAAAACAAAACAGAATTGTAATCTAAACTGTACAGGTTGGACGATTTGGCTTATCCTGCACCAATAAGATATATAAAGAATCCAATTAGGGACCAAAATATAAATCACACATATAATATAGGGAAGAACATATTATGTTTTGGAACCACTACAAAATAGAAATACTTGAGTATGACTACTGACAATCAGCAGCATGAGACACTTCTAGAAGAAGTAATGCAGTGAAAAAGTATTGCATGAAAGAGGCATGAAATTATTTTTGTTCTCTTGTGAGGACAGACTGATTAAAATTGTGATGTTCCTTCTGAGGAGGACAAATTTGAGACATGAAACCAGTGATCAGATAAGATCACTACAGAGCTGTGGTTATCTGTTCTCTCTTATAGATGTGAGTCTTGTGTTCTGTACTGATGACACATTCAAACAATTGGATAATTTTTTCATGCATACCCTCCATTCCTATCCTATTATCTTGGTGAAAACCTTGTAGATTACTGAAAGAAGGCTTATTGGGTAATAATTTTTTTAATCATCTTGGGCCCCTTTGTTGTGTATAAGAATCACTTCAGCATTTTTCCATGCATCAGGTATTTTTTTCTTCTCTGAGGCATCTTGAGTATAGTTTTGCTAGTATCTTGTGTCAACTGTGACCACCAGCTTTCAGCATTTCAACCATAACACAGTCATTTCCTGAAGCTTTGCCATTTTTCATTGATTTTATGCAGTGATGGGATTCAAATAGGTGAGCAACTGGTTCTCTGTGTGGATGCCACTTCCGGAAGTCCATTCTG
Source organism: Protobothrops mucrosquamatus (assembly GCF_001527695.2). Lineage (NCBI taxonomy): Eukaryota > Metazoa > Chordata > Lepidosauria > Squamata > Viperidae > Protobothrops > Protobothrops mucrosquamatus. Next base: position 65,625 of record NW_015388337.1, on the reverse strand, counting down.
AGCCTGGGCAACAAAAAATTAGCTACCGGTTCTGCTGAAGTGGTGCGAACTGGCTGAATCCCACCACTGATTTTATGGCACTTGATACTTCCTCCACTTGGATAACTGGCATTTCCTCTTTTGTGGGTGTTGTTACTTTTGAGTGATCTTGATCTTTGTATAGCTCTGAATAGAATTTTCCAATTATTTCTAACATTTCCTGTCTTGTTCTACACGCAGAACCATCTTCACATTTTAATGTAAAAAACTTCTTTCTTGTATTTATAAGCTTGCATTTTGCTCTATTAAGCCCTTTATTTTCTTCAATTTCCTTTTTCACAAGCTTCAAGTTAAACTGACATGTTTCTTTTTGGATACATTTTTTTATGGTCTTGAAAAGTTCAATGTACTCCAGTTTATTAGTGAAACTTCCGATATTCTTCATTGTCCATCATTTTTTCATTAAATCAATGGTTTCATCAGAGATTTTTGACTGCACAAAGTGTTTTGTACATTTCTTTCAGTTATCTACAAGGTTTTCACCAAGATAATAGCAAAAGAAATATGGAGAATATTAAGTGATGCACAGCCAAAGGATCGGGCAGGGTTCAGAAGTGGCTACAGCACAATGGATCACATCCAGGTTTTTCAGCAAGTCATTGAAAAGCACAATGAGTTCACCATGCCTCTGTGCATGGCTTTCATTGACTATGAAAAGGTGTTTGACTCAGTATTCCAGCAAGCAATAATTCGTGCATTGTTCAATCAAGGTGTAGACATTGCTTACATAAACTTACTACAATCAATATATGAAAAAAATGGTGAAAATTTGCCTTAATGATCTTAAAGTGGAAATCAACATAAAATGAGGTGTATGACAAAGCAATACAATATCACCTATCCTTTTCTTGGCCTGCCTTGAAGAAGTATTTTGCAAACTAGACTAAGCAGAAGATGGAATAAAAATCAATGGCACCTATTTAAATTGCTTAAGATTTGCATGTTTGTTCTCTTCTCACAAGACCCAGAAGAGCTACAAAGACACAAACAAGAGCTGCACAAAGCAGGAGAACCATTTGGCTTAAAAATAAACCTGAAAAAGAGCCAGGCTACGTTAATAAATTCACCAAAGAAAGAATGGTGTGTTAAATGTGGTTGGCAGTCATTCAGCAAGCTAAGTGTAATTTTCAAGAACAACCTCCCCCTATGCCTTAAGAGAAAAGTTTTCAATTAGTGTGTGCTACCTGTTCTAATATATGCCAGTGAAATATGGACCCTAACCTCAGAATCAATACAAAAACTATGAGTGGCACAAAGAGCCATGGAAAGATACATGTTTGGAATTACAAGACAAGATAAAAAGACCTGCACATGGATTAGAGAACAAAGTAAAGTATACAATATAATCAAGAGAATGAAAGATTTGAAATGGAAATGGGCTGGTCAGATAGCAAGAAGAACTGATGACAGGTGAACCAATGGGGCAGTCATAGAATGGATCCCACTTGATAAAAAACATCCACGAAAGAGACCTAAAACAAGATGGATCAATGACACCAGCAAGTATTGTGCACCCAGTTGGCAAAAGAAAGCTCAGGACCATATTAGTTGGAAACATGCAGAAGAGGCCTTCATCCTGCAATAGATAGACAATGGCTAAAATGATGATGATGATGATGATGATGATGATGATGATGATGATGATGATGATGACCCTCCACTCCAACCTAGAGGTCTTGGATCATGTGGAGTTTATCAGCATTGAGTCTCTGATTATCAGAGCCATACGCAGTGGAGTTTGTCACATAATCACATAATCAGAACGGGCAACACCATATGCCTTGTCATTTATTCCGTGTGACTTGGAGGCAAGAAAGATGCCTTAGGGTCATCCATGCAAGTGCTACAAAATGTTGTGAACAAAACCCTATGGCACTGTGATATCTAGACAGAAGCTATGGCTGCTGACAGAACTCACTGGTAAGCTCTGTGCTCTGAAGTCTGCACCAACTTTGAAGGCGGGCAGCACCAAAATCTGAGTGGAATCCCAGAATGTACTCAAGAGCTATTGTAACAATGGACTTCCAGTACCCCTATTATGCTAGACTCTGTACTTCCAGACTGAGACAGCAGAACCAACTCCATGTTCACAGATGAACTGCAGAACAGAGTGTTTTCTTCAAACCCAAAGGACTACCTATTATATAATGAATGTATGCTTATTGTATTATTTTTCCCCCAATGGAACAAAAGAAAACTCGCTACTAATTGACAAAAAAGATCCTTTTACAAAATTGAATTTAAAAAATCAAAGAAAAGAATAGATTACAATATTCCTTATTTAATTATACTATTTCTAATGACTTTTTAAAAAGAAAGAAAGCAGTAAAATGCAATTAATAAATATTTGAGAAACTTAAAATCCATCATTCCAATTGTAGCTTGGGCACCTTGAATTAATCTGAATACAAAACTATAGACATTCATTGAAAAAAAATATTTCATTTATGTTGAAAAGCTTTTAATGTGTTGGTTTGGATGTATTTCTCTGAGAAAAGAATCAAATAAATGATCAGCCCTCTGCCTTTTAGCCATCCACTTTAGGAAGATCAAAGGACATCAAATGAAACACTATTATAATATAGAGAAGACCTAAAGGATATAATTTTAAGGAATAATTTAAATAATTCCTAGTCTTACTAGTCATATTGATTAAATAAATCTTATTTGATTTTATTCATCCTGACATTTTTTTTAAAAAAAATCTATAATATTAAAAATATTACTTGCATATCTAAGCATTTTAAAATTCATGCTAAGGCCTAAATAGAACAACAATTTATTGCTGTACCTCAAATCCATGCATCTTGTGCCCATTACAAATGCATATAAATTATATTAATGTCAATCTGTGTATCAGAATGAGACAGAGAGAGAGAACAGATCGAATATACACTTATCAAGTTTGCTTGTACTCAAAATCATGACAGTTTCACCTAAGCCATATGTTTTAATGCTTTACTGTTTAATGAATACATTTTGAGGGGGTTTTTTTGCACTTGATAAATATAAAAGTTGATTAACTTTTTTCTTTACAAAACATCTAGTCTGCTTTTCACACTGAACATAAACAATGTATAATTTACTATTATCTTGTTGAAAATGATATGAAGTGCTTCATACCCCATTGTTTATTAGTATAATACGTACATATACACTTGTCCCACTTCTAAACTTGTCTAACTTGTTGGCTCAACTACTAACAAACCTGATGGCCTTCCCACTCATCTTTTTTGAGCTTTTGATAACTAGATTGAAATCAGGATTTCCATATACTTATCCTGCAAGAACAATAGCACTCCAATCTATTGCAAATTTAAGCAGGTCCTGCAATCCTGAATCTATTCTCCATGTACAGAGTGAAACTTTTCCTTTTCCTTTCCTCCACCTACCATCAAAAATCAGTTCCTTTCCTACCATCTGGAAAATTTTCAGTCAACTAAGTGCAACACAGGTCATCATGAGCATGTAGCATTACCTGTACACAAAGGTATAGAATCTCAAAGCCCAATTTATCGTTTCCTTTCAACAGTCATATGTTGGGTGACAAAATAATCTAGAATTGGATCAAAAGAATGCACAAAATTCAGTCAGAAAGAAAAATATGTAGTCTAGTCACTAAAATTTGTGAGCCAATCATTTTATAAAATAATCCTAAGAGAGATAAATAAGACTTGTTCATTGTCTCCAACATCAGAATTATATATTTTATCATTGCTGAAGGAAAAATATGAAAGTATTAATATAAAGCATTTCTTTAAAAAAGATAAATATCTATAGTCCAAAAATAAAAGAAGACTATTATTTAATTTTTAGATTTTTGATATTCCAAATCATTATACATAATCTTCATGAATAAACTCAGAGATACCATACTTAAGAGTCATGGTATTGTGCATAATCTATATTTTTTCAGTTTTACTTGGAAATACTTTATTTAGGTTGCCAAAGTTCAGAACGAATTCAGACTTATAATAAACTCAGAAATATTCTGACTATAAAAACTATGTTAAATATGAGAAAAAAATCAAAAGAGATCTTGAAAGATAGAGGAATCTAAATCCATCTTAGTTAGGATTAATCACAATTGTTAAAATTATATATTACTCAAAATAAATTATTTATTCAAAATGGCACCAATTACAATCTCAGAGAAAACTTTAGAATGGCAAGATTTGTAATTAATAGGCATATCCCCAAAAAACATCAACAACAAATATAATTTTATAACATACATGCTTATAGCCAGTGCTTTTTTTCTAAAAAAAAAAAAAAAGTGCCGGAACTCACACACGTCATACAACCCGCCTTGCCTACCCTACAAGGTTCCATCTCAAAAAAGTGCCGGAACTCCATTCTGGGCATTCTATGAGAAAAAAAGCCCTGCTTATAGCAACAAGAATACATTTTGCACCCGGGGAAAAAGATACAATTTTGAAGATATAGCAGTGACACATTAAATATATTCAGAACATAATTTTAACCAAATTTAAAAATAGTTCATGTACACATAATA
>NW_015388337.1:56700-58318 GCF_001527695.2 Protobothrops mucrosquamatus | reverse complement strand
AAAAAGGAATAACTGAACAGAGTTCCTTGAAACTGAGATTCTAAGGATACAAACTTGATCTCCCTGTTAGGAATCACAATTATTTGCTGCTCTCATGTATGTGGGGAAATAATTGAATGCAGTTCTATACCCACTTATAGTATTTGGGGAAAAGATTGGACAAAATTAATATGTTTTGGAGGAAAAATATTTAAGTGTACAATCTGCAACTTTTCAGGGTACAGACAGGTTATAGGGACTAAAGAAGATGACTTGACAGAAATATGTAAGAACAAGGCCACTGAAGCATTATTTAAGGAAACAAGAAAATATTCAAAAATCAGTCTACTATATCATTATCCATCAAGCATGTTAACCTCTTTTAAAACTATGAAGGATTTTTGGAGGGGGATTATTTATTAGAGTTTTTTAATTGATAAATTAATTTAAAGGGTCTGCAATACAGTAGTGGCCAAAATTGTGGAAACCTTTTGGGAAAAGTGTATTTTTGAGGTTTGATGACTAATAATACCACTTTTGTTTGGAGTAGTACCATAAAATTAGATATCAGTGGAAAGATAATTTAATCAGGAATATAATGCAACAAAGTTTGTTCAATTATCTGTACTGTATTCTATGAAAAGTTATAGCCAAATAACCAGAAAAAGGAAGCACAACTTGCTTAGGTTGATATCAGGTAGCTTTCCTTCATCTAATTATAGCCAATGTGTTTAGAGAGCCAATCAGGTGTCATCTTGTTTTGGCAATGAGCCAATCAGCTCACAGTAGGATTCAGTTATTTGATGTCATTTATTGAAGCTGAGAGGAGGACATTTGTCAGTGTGTTATGTGATTGCTATCAAGTTGGTTGGTTTTTTTTTTCCTTTCATTTAGTGAGCTTGTAAAACGTAATAAAATTAAAGTAATGGTGCAAAGAGTTGACTGGTTGCCCAGAAAGTGATATAAAATAGTATTATTAAGTGAACAAGGCTACAGTTATAAAGAAATTAGAAGACAAATTGGTGGAAACTTAACCAAAGGTGGCATTTCTACAGTACACTTTGCCCAAAAGGTTTCCACAATTTTGGCCACTACTGTACTTTAGATCAGGCATGTCAAACTGCCAGCCTGCGGGCCGGATGCATCATACTGAAACCATGCCCACCCTATTGCCAGGACGCTGCAACCAGTTGTAAATGTGAACCATCTGCCAAGCACCTGGAAATGGGGGAGATAATTACAGAGCCCTTGTCATGGTCAGATCACGCACTCCTTAGGATGGACTTCCGGACCGCTGCCCCTCACCGCAGGGAGACGGAACCGCCTAGATGGTTCCGTCCCAGGCGCCTGATGGACCCAGAGGGGTTTCTGACGGAGCTTGGGCCATATCCTGAGGAGCTAGGTCACGACTCGGCGGAACACCAGGCTGCGGCCTGGGATGGTGGTTCTCCTCCTTCCTCACCGACCGTACGCAGTCTGTATTGGCAGGGGGACAGAGGTCGACTCCTAGACCCCTAACCTGTGGGGTTCCTCAGGGGTCGGTCCTCTCCCCCCTTTTGTTCAATATTTATGTAAAGCCGCTGGGAGAGATCATTCGTGGCTTTGGGGTGGATTTCCATCAGTACGCTGATGATACACA
>NW_015388337.1:29774-54091 GCF_001527695.2 Protobothrops mucrosquamatus | reverse complement strand
TAATTTTTAGGGGGGTTTTAATTATATTTTAAAATTCGACAAATATTTAAATATTCCTTTTAATTAATTTTAAATTTGTATTGTTTTGTATGTATTTTAAATAGATTGTCAGCCGCCCTGAGTCCTACGGGAGAAGGGCGGGATATAAATCCAAAAAATAAATAAAAATAAATAAAAATAAATGGGGAAAAAGTCGCAATATGTCGCACGTCGTCATGTGATGTCACGAGTTTGACATGCCTGCTTTAGATTCAATTTACAAAATGTTTTGGAGGATGTGGGGGTATGAATATCTGTTTGCAACTTTGTAAACAAGCCTTATTCTTTTTCAGGATCAAATAGTAACTTTCATGGTGCAATCTCAGGAAAAGACACTACTCCCTTAAGGGTTTGCACCCAGGGACAATACTTGTGCTTTAACACCTCTTTTGAAACCTAATCCAAGTTATGAATAGCACATTTTATTTTATTCCTTACACTTCAATTTTTTGGCATATTTTTGTAAAGAAAGCAAGTCGTCAACTCAGTTAATATATGACATAGGTTGATGTTGTCAATCCTCCAAGTATTCATTGAGTTTCACTTGATTTAACATGTTGGAGTAGATTTCAAGATGTCCATTCAGAAGTATTTGAATAATTTCACAAAAGTCTTTTCATATTAGATAAATATCCTTATTGCAGTTGAGGTAACCTAGATTTCAATAGGTAAACCACAGTTAAACCTGTTTTACAATATGGTCGAACATGCTAACTAATAAACATGGCAGCGAAATTCATGTATAGAGATTGAATTAAATCATAATCCAGTCATTTTTCATTCGCATATTAAACATAACTGGCAGTTTGCATTTCTCACTGCCATGCTTGCAAATTCAAATTCTTACTGAAAAAATCAACTCATGACAACCAAAAATTAAAGGATTAGCATTAAAAGACTGGATTCTTTTATAGCATTAACCATCTATCCTGAGTAATATTATAGTGTCATTTAATCGTATTGATTAATTTCAGTAATTTAAAAATAGAACATGACACTTAATAAACTGGTTGAATCAGAAAAGAATCATATTGTAAATCATGAAAGAAATTTTGATGCTGGTGTACACAATCCAAAGAGATCTTTTTAAATATGAAAGTATTTGGCATCACTTAACAATTCAATAATAGAATGGGTATTATGAAGAAATTTAAAGATTGCAATAAAATGTCAAAATCTTTAAATAGGACTGCCTCAGTTGTGCCTCAGGATTATTCTATTAATTCAGCCAGTTGATCAATAGAGATCACCTTCCTGCTTGCACACATTTCAGCTCATTCTCTGTCTCCTTCAGGCAATGATTTGTACTAGTTATTTTCATGGAGGTAAGACTTTTTTATTTAACTTTTTTACTTTGCTTTTTATTTATTTATATCCCGCCTTAATTATTTTTACAAATCACTAAAGGTAGGGATACAAATAAATAAAAAGTAAAGTAAAAAAGTTAAATAAAAAAGTCTTATCTTCCTAGTCCAATTGTCCCCATAACCACAATCCTGTGAGATGAATTGGGCTGAGAAAGAGCGATTACCCACCTGGCTTTTGTGGCTAAGGCAGGACTAGAACTCACAGTCTCTAGCTTTCTAGTCTGGTGCCTTAACCACTACTAGACCAAGTTTTGGAGCAGATTGGGAAAATGTTTGATCCAGGTATCATGGAGTATCCCTTGTAATTTTCCATATGGTGTTTGTCGCTTGCAATGGATATATTAATTGTAGTTCAAAGAGCTGGGCAATTATATTTTTGCTATTGGCCAAATGAAGCAATAATCCACTATCCCTTGTGAGGCAATTAAGGTATCACATTCTGCAATTTAATGAAAGTAATGGTTAATGTTATACCTAATTTAAAAAGTATAGCTATTTTATTAGCAAATACAGAAATATATATTCAAGAAGTTAAAATGTTCCAATTAAAGTTACTTCATAAACTTGTTTCAGATTTATTAGTAAACACTTTCAAATCCATAGTACTAGTATAATAAGTAGATAAAATTGAACAGAATACTACAGACATGGTGTGTGAAAAGTATGATAAATTAATGAATAAATAAACAAACAAACAAACATAAATATTCAATGGTACATTTTAACTACACCTGATAGAAGTACATGAGAGTCAGGGGCTTGTGCAAGTTTTTGTCTTATTCCCAATATTAAGATGATTAAGATGATTAATAACATCTACTTAAAATTTGTCCATGTATGTAACCTCATTCTGTTTAAGATTTGTAATTATGAAAGAGAAAAATGATCTTAGGTTAGTGGAAGGAAGCATTTACTGTACAGTATAAGCCAGAGCATGGCTACATTGAACTAATGCTATTTCCATGACCTTTTATAGATGTAAGTCACTTGTACAGGATAAAAGCAGCATTTAGATTTGTGAAGTGTATTTCTAGTTAGATGGCTTCTAGCAGGAAAAAAAGCCTGCAGGTACTTTCTATTTCCAGCTTTTATGGACTTTTTACATAAAGAAGCAGAGTTAAAACAATGGAAAAACAAGGACAATTTGCAATGAAAATGATACTGTCTTACAAAATACTCAGCATGAAATATAATGATTGTGTAATAGAAGTCTCACATGTAAATATCCAAACTATCTGAGTAGTGTTACTTATAAAACAGAAAACAATATAACACTAATAGCTTTCTGGATAATTTAGGGTAAAAGGAAACATAGATTATAAAATCTGTGGGAAATGCCTGTTACACATTTCTTGTGTTCAAGTTATTTGTTCTTAAAACTCATACTTTTAAACTACTTTAAAACTTCTGTTTGCTATCAATTCAATTCACAACCTTTCTTTTCTAAACATCTGTATTAGAAATTGACCAACTCCCAAAGAAAGATAGCCACAGAAGATACTGTGTGTGTAACAGGAAAATCTCCTTTGATCTGCATAAATGTTTTTCATCTATTTTTTTCTTTGTATATATATTTTTCTTTGTATATACCAGTGGTGGCGAACCTATGGCATGGGTGCCAGAGGCGGCACTCAGAGCCCTCTCTGTGGGCACGCATGCCATCGCCCCAGTCCTAGGCCTTCAGCTGGGTTTTATAAAACCTTTTCGCTTTAGGCCTCCGCCGCCGTGTGTAAAAAAAAAAGGTTCAATCAGTCAATTTCAACTTCTCACGTGGAAAAAAAAGATCTTGCAAAATTGGAATTGATTGATTGAACTTTTTAGTCCCACCCAGTCTGCCGTTACCACCGCAGCCATGCCCACCCAATGGGCCACACCCACCCAATTGGCCACACCCAGCCAATGGGCCACACTCACCCGGCACCTGACGATACATAAGTGGATTTTGGGTTGCAGTTTGGGCACTCGGTCTCTAAAAGGTTCGCCATCACTGGTATATACATACACACACAGTGCTAACTTCTTTTCCTTGTATTTCTGATTCTAAGGCTAGGTAAGAGACATATGACACCCAGTGCTGGTGTACAGTAGATTAATTTATTGAAAACCATATTATTGGAAACCATACCATTGACCATAGAAGCACAAGTGCTAACTTTTCCTCCTTGTGTATCTGACTCTAAGTATCATCAGCTTTTGCCTAGCTAAAGAGCAGATAGCAGTTAAGAGAATTATAACTCCCCAGTGCTGTTTTTCCAAGAGTCAGGGCAGTGATCAGGTGCATAGACAATTAGTTCTTTGAATCCAGAGACAATAAGCATACTAGTAAATAAAATGATTTTAAGATTTCTTATTAGATCAAACAAACAGATTTAAAAGCATAACATAAAAAGCATATATATCAAGCAAGATGATATCCAATTTCCTTACAAGCTGCCAGGAGCTCCATAATAATGACAACAGAGATATTTCTAGGGCAGTATCCAGTGCTAGGTTCTGAACAGAAACTCCCAAAGAACAACAACAGCCTCAAGGTTTTTATCAAAACCTGACACCATGACTTCATGGCAATGCTACGGTCATGTGACTGCAAGATCTGTCATTGTCTAGGTGACACGTGACTCTGGGATGGGAACTGAAAAACAGTTTTTCACAAGTTTACAACTATGTGAAGATTTTTTCCCCCTTCTCCTTTATTCAACAAGAGTGAAAAACCAGCAGGTTAGCTTTAAATATGCTCTAACCTTTCTTAATATGAAGGACAGATCAAAATATGTCACTAAACTCCTCAAAATAACTATGGTCTTCCACACTACCATTGGTGAGGCAGTGGCACCTAGCTGGTGGCAATGAGCCAGTGGTGGGTGGTTCTAAACCCATTGGCTTTGTTCCTAAGAGGGAATGGTGTCATGGTCTAACCCAGGGGTCTTCAAACCTGGCCCTTTTATGACTTGTAGACTTCAACTCCCAGAATTCCTTAGCCAGGCTTGCTGGCTGAGGAATTCTGGAAGTTGAAGTCCACAAGTCATAAAAAGGCCAAGTTTGAAGACCCCTGGTCTAACCACTACATCAAACTAGCTCTACATATAGGTAGATGTAGTTTTAAATAAACATTTCCCCAAATATGTTATGTTTAAGTAAAAAAGTATAGTTACTCTATGAAGAAATGCAGAAAGGAATTTTAAGTAGGGAAAACGTACAAATTAAACTTACTACATAAACCTGTTTCAATTTGATTGATTAGTATGACACATTTTCAAATCCATAATACTATTATGAGAAGTATATAAACTGGAACAGAATACCAGGCACATGAGAATAGCACAGAAGATGTTTCAAAAGTGTTATGCAAAACAGAGTATGCAAAGGTGTACCCTAAAGATAAGTCAATATTTTTCATTTAATTAAACTATTCAGCTCCTGCCACAATCTAGTTGAATTAGATTACTGAAAACTTATGCTTTCATCTTTACAAATTCCCTGAAGTGCCTGATTCAATCTGCACTTTGCCTCATCCTCTGACAAACTAAAGGATTGAAAAGAATGCTTGAAGGCTAAAAGAACCCACACTGAACAGATAAGTTTTGAACTCATTTTAAAGATATGTTCCTGTGTTCTTTGTGATTCTCTTTACTGATATGGAAAATGGTTTATATAAAAAATGCAAACAGTTTTGCTTCCATTTGTTTAAGAAATCATTGTTTTATATACAACCCTTGTTCTTCAAAGAAACTAATATATCTGAGAATTATCAAACAAACATGAAGGAGAAAGGATTTTAACCATACGTACAAAATTCAAAATCAGTTACTAAGCAGAAAGTGAAAGATTACTTGTTATGAATCACAGCATATAATTTCATATGCTTCCCTCACAGTTTACCCTTTGAGACAAGGTTTGTAGCCAAAAAAGATTCAATAATTGAATATTCTAATTTCAAGAACTGGGCAATAAAGAGGCAAGACAGGGTTATAGAATACATTCATTTCAATTGACAGGATTTGCAGGCTCAACTGACTCTACAGAAATTAAACCACTTCAGTGATAATGGATGAGTCCCTGTCAAGATAATGAGGTGTTAATTTCTTCTCAAGCTTTCTTTAATTCACACTTATGATACGGTTATAAGGGCGTTTAGTTCTTACACTTGAGATTTGTAGTTTCAGATTTATTCACAAGAGGTCAAAGGATATATGATATCTTATCATGATTGTGAAACCTGGAATCCCATGGGGATCTAAGGAAGCTCCATACAAATTAACAACCCCTGCTACCTAGCAACCAATAACATTGTCTGCTACCTAGCAACCATAAAAAAGTGAAAAAATGCAATTAAAAGAAAATGTTAAAGATTTTAAAGCATTATAAGAATGACAGTAACATGAGATCTGGGCAGCGAAAATCTAGAATGACCAAAAAGGAACAGCAAGCACATAATGGGTTTATGTGTTTTGTGACTATCTTCTTTTGGCAGCCCAGAGAGGATAAAAAACAGTATCTTCTTTTCCAAGGAGATTAAACATTCAAATTACTTAAAAACAGATTTCAAAACAGCATTATTCACCACAAAAATGGTGAGTATGTATGTATGTATGTATGTATGTATGTATGTATGTATGTATTTATTTATTTATTTATTTATTTATTTATTTATTTCAGTTATGAGGATCACAACATTTTGTATTTTAAATAAAATTGAGCAACATTTATTCTGCTCAATACAACCAAAGAAAAGAATTAATTGATTGAATAACATTTACAGGCATAATAAATTAAAACAAAAATTAAAAGTCTCACACGTTTCCAAAGTTTATGTAGTGTGTAATCTGCTACCAGTTCTTAAAATGTGGGTGGATGGCTGGATATGTTAAAAGAGAATTACCTGGAAGACAGAAAATGTTGCCGATTCTTAAAGGAACTTGATTCCAATATCTAGACTAAAGGAGCTCTGCAGCAAAAAGCATATTTTATAAAGCGATCCTTACACCACCCTATTTTATAACTGTTGGGAAATGATATATAAACTAAACTGTAGAAATTGAAAAGAATGGGTAGAAAAGGGGGCTCCTTTATATTTCAGTGAGACTCATTATGAACCTTTGCCTTCCCTGTTCCTTCCTCAAACTTCTCATGACTTTTTTGGTAGTTTATAGGGAATCAAAATCCTCTTTGAATGTGAGATTCAGGACACCAAGTTAGCATTATTTGCTTTGGGATTGTGATCTATTTCTTGTACCCTTCAGTGAAATAGCTTTGTTTCATCCCATATATTTTTGAAATATTTTTTCTGTTCCTCTTTTAAGATAGATAATGACAATGGATGAGGAAATCACTGTGCAATGAGAATGCCACCTGACATTCTTTCTTTTGACATTCCTTGTCAAATATATAGTTTCCAGAGTTCAAAAAAAACTCCAAAAACAAAAAACTCTGAGATCATAAAGATAAAAGAGTATATTATTCCTCTGATCATTTGCTTTACTTGGCAGGCATAAAAACAGGTCAGCCTTGCTTTAGAATAACGCTTTGATGACTTGCTTTCTTGAGTGCCAGGCTTGACATGCTTTCTTTAAGGTTGGCAAGCATAAGTCCTTATTAAAAAAATGAGACAGAAAGAATCCTAGTGAAAGTCCCAATGTGATGCAAACTTACAGAGTTCTTTGTTGCTACTAAAACTCTATATTTGCCAGGTTGCCACAGAAATGTGTGGGAATTGCTCAAAGACTAGCTGGCATAGGTTTCTTATTGCTAAAGTCTCTGAGTTTTGCAGCTGCACAAGGTAACATTATCATAGACTACGGTTGTCAAACTTGCTACGTCACGTGACGGGTCGCGACGTATTGTGACTCTTTTTGCATTGCCAGCAATGGGGTGGGCGTGGCTTCGGTATGATGAAACCAGCCCGCAGGCTGGCAGTTTGATACCCCTGTCATAGACAGACAGGCCAGTTTGCAGACAGGTGTGTATTAGATGAGAATATAGATGAGCAAAAGGCTTTGAGGCAGGCTGTTAGGCCTTCTTCCATTGTCACATTGTCTTATAGCTAAGCAATTCTTTGAGCTAGAGGAATGAAGCTTTATCAGTAGATAATATGTAGAAAGAAAGTTTATCATTATGCCAAACAATGAAAATTCCACCACACTGCTCCTCTTCCAGCAACTTGTCACTTTTCATGCTGCAAAATTAATATGAGTTTTTGCAAGATAACTACATTTCAGTCTCTACTGCTTCCCCAGTAGTTCCCCCACCCTTGGCACATCAGATGAGGTATGGTAACAGCCCGACAACTCATGCCCATGAAATGGAGATTGCATATCATGTTCATCAAACTAGCATCACTGTTGAGTACCATAAATCGAAGAAATTGTCCTGCCCTAGAAGCCAACTCTTCCCTATCCAATTATTGCATGCATCAGCTCATATTCAGTGTAGCTTTTGAATATATCATCCATTTTTTTTCTCAGTTGAAATGTATCTCAAATGATATTTGAACATTTTCCCACCTAATCTGTGATGGAAAATTAGTATGGATTCTTGTTCCATTGTTTCATCATCCCTGTTATCTCTTTCATTTAAAAAAGTGCAGGGTTAATTTTGGAAAAAGTGAAGTAGAATTGTCCATTTAATGGTTCTTATTGTAGCCCATGGTCATTATTTTAAAAATGAATCAAATCTCAAACTGATGTTATAAATCATTAATAGGTCTGATTAAGTATTATCATTTATGTCCAACCTTTACTTATGCCTAATAAGAATAGTGGAGTAAATTCCTCAAGTAATGTACTATTTCCACTTAAACATCTAGACATGATATTCACTGAAAGTGACATTTTTATATCTAACTAGTTGTGCCCGGCCATGCGTTGCTGTGGCTCAGTCTGACAAAAGCGTGTGTTGCTTTTACGTCCAACAGATGGCACTGTTTTTCCCAAAAAACATGTTTTTACCTGTCACAGTTGTGACATCTATATAATATAGGTATATAAAAACACGTGCATATTCGAATGCAACATTGTATCAAAATTTCAAAGCAATCGGTGAAGAACTTTTGGAGATTTAAGATTTTGAACAAACGAACATTTACATTTTTATTTATATAGATTAACTTCTTCTATACAGTAGCAACTCTTAAAGAATGGCTTCAGGTTCATGAACTTTGCTAGCTAAGTACATCCCTTTTAAAGAATGTCTTGTGATATGATTTAACTGTTTTTTGTCTTTAAATAGTAACTCATTTTTCATCTGTATATGGGTTAGGGTTAGGGTTACTATTGATCAGGTTTCTTACTTCCAAGTTAACACAGGAAATATAATTTCATTTGCAATAAATTCATTTATCAGTTAATATATTAAATAAGGTACTTAAACATTTTACGATACATGTTATTTTACATATTCAGCACAGTGTAAAATCCATAATAATTCATTGCATCAAAATGAATCTTATTTATTTTACAAAATGATTGGAATTATATTTCTGAATATAACTGACATGTTAGAATCCTAAGCTCTTTAGAAGTATTCATTCAGCATGTCAATATCGATAGAAAGCAGGCTTGCTTCTAAAAGTATTTGCAACGTGTGACAAATTAATATTTAGTTGGTCTGTTAAAATTGAAACTGCATTTATAACTGTTTCTGGTTAACTGAAACTTGATAGGCAATTCCATAAACCATTTGTAGTCATATCTTTATTAGAAAATACTTCTGATGACATTTATCACATTATTTCCTAGACCATTTCCAACAAAATAATCTCCTTAGAGATGGAACATCACAATAATTATTTATGCTGTCAATTGCAATAGTTAATAATAATAATAATAGTAAAGTTGGAAGGGATCTTGAAGGTCATCTAGTCCAACCCCCTGCTCAGGCAGGAAACCCTATACCATTTTGGACAGATGGCTGTCCAGTCTCTTCTTAAAAACTTCCAGTGTTGGAGCATTCACCACTTCTGGAGGCAGGTTGTTCCACTGGTTAATTGTTCTCACTGTCAGGAAGTTTCTCCTTAGTTCTAGGTTGCTTCTCTCCTTGATCAGTTTCCATCCATTGCTTCTTGTCTTGCCTTCAGGCGCTTTGGAAAACAGCTTGACTCTCTCTTCTTTGTGGCAGCCCCTGAGATATTGGAACACTGCTATCATGTCCCTCCTTGTCCTTCTTTTCATTAAACTAGACATACCCAATTACAGCAGCCGTTCCTTATATGCTTTAACCTCCAGTCCCCTAATCATCTTTGTTGCTCTTCTCTGTACTCTTTCTAAAGTCTCAACATCTTTTTTACATCACGGTGACCAAAACTGGATGCAGTATTCCAAGTGTGGCCTTACCAAGGCATTGTAAAGTGGTATTAACACTTCACGTGATCTTGATTCTAGTGGACCACTGCTTTCTAGGATTCATACATAATATAGAATAGAGGTAATTTTTGTGAATGACATTAATATTTTAATGCTGCTTGAATTCAAAATATCACTTTCACCAAACTAATATGCATAGTACCTTGGAAGTATATCAGTATTCATGTTTTTCTAGACCTCAGTTAACAAGAGATGTGGGTACATATGTAAGCCCTCCATTAGGAATTCAATACACTGATTACCTTTTAGGGCATTTGGAGTAAAAATCTGTACAAGTATTTATCTGAACACACAGAATTTTTATGGAAAGAAATCTTACAAATCATACATATCTGTACGTGTGGTCTATTATGCCTCCAGAAAAGTTCGTGTTTAAAAGTCAATTCAGGAATTCAGAGCAGAAGAATTCATGCAAACAATCTTGAAAAGTGTGAACATATTAACAACTCTATGAACATGCACCCTTTGGCCATCCATGGACACAGTTTCAATATATTGTGATTTAGCCTATTCTTTTCTTTAAAGGGAAAAAAACACAAATGGAAAATTATACCGATGCAGACCCTTTCCCTCTAAAAAAATAAAGATCAATTTTCTCTAAAAATTCAATGTTCTCTAAATTAAGCAGAGGAAAATCATAAAGGATACAATAAGTAATGCTAAAATTGCATATTACAAGACTAATTTCATTTTTAATTAAATCCTTTCATCTTATCTGCTTTCACATATATCAATAAGGATATTTTAAAGTTAAAATAACTTCAAGATAAAAAAAAATATGTTTTTCAGGGTTTTTTTTAAATCATTTTCTTACAATAATAAATCAATCATTCTCATCTCTACAGTTGTTGCAAACTCTATTTTACAGCAGAAACCGGTCCTGAGTCTCATCTGGGAAATTCAGTTGTGGATCCTTCCCAGCTCCAGTGCAAGTAATGCTTCCAAACAAAAGGACAGGAGAATAAATTTCCTATCCCTCTTCCTGCAAAATTCAATAAAGCATTAACAATGTTGTGAATAGTAATAGTTTTATTACTAATAAGAAACAATCAGACATGCAAATAGTTAAAACCAAATCAGAGGTATAGAGTTGTGTTGAAAGAGGCAAATGCCCTCTTTATTTTCACTCATAGACATGCCCATTACTGAATTACTGTCCTCTTGCTGCAAATTGAGCAGTACATTTAAGGGCACAATAAACATCTTGAGTACTCATCTGTTAGGTCTGCAAAAGTCATATGGAGCTGCTTTCCTTTATTCTACTGGTTGATCTCAGTTTTGGGGTTCCTAGCCTATCTAACACAGTCCATTTTTCTATTCTCCACTGCTCCTCACACTCTTCTTAACATTTTCCTTACTGGTAACCTGCCAGATGCTCCCCCAATCTCTGCAGCAGTTGGACATTTTTTTTCTTCCCATGGTCATAGCAACCTGCTTCTAATTCCTCCAGTGGTTCATTGTTGCCAGCTATTCCCTTTCTACCTTCAGTTTTTCCTTCTTCACCCCATTTTAATAGAGAATGAAATCCTGCCAAATCTTCTCCTTTTAGCTTTTAACTTGGTCAAATATTATCTTTCCTTAAATATTATGTCAGCAGGTAAACTACTTTCCAATTTTATTGCATATCTATTTAGGCTGTTTCCCTTAGATCACCCTTCATTATTCATTAGCCATTATACATTATTCATGTATTTCTACCCCACAGTTCTCTGCCTCCATGTATTTCTGGTGCAACCATAGGTTGCAATATTTTCTAAGTGGTAAAGTTTTGTGAAAATTTCATTCCTTAGACAAAGAGCTTTTTGATTTCCTTATCAATCCCTCTGGGTCTGACAGCAACTTATTGCTTCTTCTGATCTCTGTATTTTTGTTCTTGGAGAGTCCTATCTTTGATTCTTTAATTGACTTTTGACTTCTTGTTACGTACACAGACTCTTTACATTAAGATTTTATTCTATCACATCCTTCTGGAAAATTTCTAGTAGTTTTCATAAAACTTTAACTGCTCTCAAATTCTGTTGTAACCACTGATCAGCAGTTAAGGCAAAACAGAATTTCCTGCTTCTCATCTCCTCTTCCATGGGCCAGCATTTATGGTATGGCATAAACAGCAGTTGCCGAAGCTATGTAACAGCTAGAATAGCTGAATACTGGTGCCAAGCACCAAAGGTTAAGAGCCCTTTGAGAGGATCATTTTCCCCAGAGAGACTGTCTGTGATTAAATATCTTTGGTATATTAGATTGTGAGTGGATGATCAAAACTAGCCCATATTAAGCAATTAGTTATTTTCCTACCTACCATTCTAATGAATCCTGAGACAAATAGAGAGATATAAACCCATTATGCTTTCCCTGAGTTCTGTCTATTATTATTGGAGCTGGCTCAGAATGCACCAATGGCCTTAGGGTAAAATAATTTGATTTAATTCCAGGTGGACCTGGCAAAGAATACTATTGAGCCTTAAGCTGTTTGCATCATAAGTTCTAAGCAAAAGATAAATTCCAAATGTATTTATTTTGTTGTAAAAGTCATATAAGGAGACAGATCTAAACTGCAAAATCTCAAAGCGACTATTAAAAAGCAAGTCTTGTCTTAGGCATAAACAGGCATAAACACCAGCTGGGTGACTTTGAGCCAGTCACTCTTTATCAGCCCAGCTGAATTCACAAGGTTTCTATTGGGTGGAAAATAGGAGGAGCAAGGTGCATTGGGTATGTTCACCATTTCGAGTTATTTGTAAAAATAATAAAGATGGGAAATATATTCCTGCATTTCTCTGTAGTCATCTAGTGGTCATTGACACTTTCAAAGCCTGGAAACTCTGAAGTTTCCAAATTAAATGCTTCCAAATTAAATTTGCTAAATGGGAATATGTAATTTAAATAGTTGACACAGGAAACAATGTTCAAAACTATTTATAGGTTGTAGGTGTTTTCCAAATATCTTGAAATTCAGATACTTCAAACTCTTGTTTCTGCACCCACTATCTAGGGATAATGGACATTCCTTATTATCTGCTGTTGATTATTAACCTATTTCCATGACTTTCTCAAAATTTCACAAAATAAAAGTGGAATAATCTAGTGGGGTGATACACGTCACTGCATATTAATTGTTAAAGAATTTTAGTGGCTTTGTTTTCTATTTTTCTTTTTCAGGTTTCCTAATAACGTTCATTTATAAAAACATATCTTTTTCCTGGAGTGTTTTAGTGATTTGCAATACAACACACAGCACAATGATTATGTATAATGAATAAGAATTTATTAACATAGAGCTCACACTTATAACCCACTATTACTCAAAAGAGTTTATACTAATAACACAGTCAGTATTTCAGCATTTTTATTAGTAGGTATTTTTGATCAAGTGAGCAAATTTAAGATGTGAGAACTTGTCACAAAATGACTTCCATGACTTCATTTATAAGAAATCAAATGGGTCAATTGTTTGGAGTCACACTGACTGACAGCATCCCACCCAGACCCATTTCTTTATACAACATGGGTTCACTTTTGTTTTATTTCTGACGCTATAGATGTATTTGTGCCCTTCCAAACAATCTGAGACCTTCAACATTTTTTTTCTTTTCTAAGAAAAATTATGGAGTCAAAGGGTGTCCCAAAGTGATTTTCATAAGTCAAACAATATCAATCCTGATATTTTTCTTTACAGCATGCTATTTATTAACTTTTGATTTACAGTTAAGAAGATCGTTTGAATTAAAAAGTCAGGGGAACTTTAGCAAGGACTAAGAGATGCCATTGGACACACTGATGTTAATGGGTGGTTGCTTCTGTCTCTGTTCTAAGGAAATTACAAGAAATGCATCTGGCAACAGAAATCATGGACTTAATCATCATAGTTATAACTGTTAGCTCCCAACACTCTTCAACTAGAAAATATCTTTATCAGGGAGGTAAAGTTTATCTTTTTCTAAAGTTGCTGATTACAACAATAAACAAGCTGGTCTATTATACAAGGACTTCTCAAATTTGCAATGCTCAGTGTTTTGAGAGGAAAATAATATGTTGAGCAAAAATATAGAAATAATTATTTTACAGGTGATTTATCTTCCTTATCCTTGAGATGTCTCATGAATATTTTTTGAAGGAAGATATACATATATATATATATATACATACATACATACACACACATATATATACATATATTAATTATATATATATAATTAAAAACACAGTGCAATTTATCACAGGAATCTATAAAGGGTTTTGTCTGGAGTTCTTGTTTCCGAATTAGCAACCCAGTTCCAGCTTGCATGAGTAGTCTTTAATTATAATGAGCTTTATTGACTGTAAAACTGGAGATTGCAAACTCTATAATTCTGAGTCTTGCTGTGTCAAAAGAAAAAAAAAAGTTGTTCCCAAACCACTCAGCTGTAACTAATGTAGTGCTTCTAATAACACCAACTTAGAATTAAACTGCATTGGAAAGCAGCAGAACTTAACTTCTGAAAAAAAAACATGATACAACATGAAACAGACAGGCAATTTCAAAAGTTATGTTGACTCCACTATTGCAGAAATTTAGGAAATTTTAAAAATGGAAGAACCACTCATAATACAGTGGGCCTATTCTAGATTCACAATCCCTCCAATCTTTAGCACTACTAATATAAAGGCACAAAAGTGTGAAATATCTATTGTTACAGTTAGTTCAGCTTTGTTGAAAATGATACAGCATTGTTTGGAACATACAAACAAACCAAAAAAGAAGGTTCTACAGCAGGGGTGTCAAACTTGCAAAGTCACATGACATGTCGCGACGTATCACAACTTTTTTTCCATTGCCAGCAATGGGGTGAGTGCGGTTTCGGCATGATGCATCTGGCCCACAAGGCGGCAGTTTGACACTCCTGTTCTATAGTAATAAAATTTATCTATCTATCTATCTATCTATCTATCTATCTATCTATCTATCTATCTATCTATCTATCTATCTATCTATCTATCTATCTATCTATCATCTATCTATAATAATTAGCTAGCTAGTTATTCTTCCTTCTCCTATTTTCCTCACAGTAGCAACCTGTGAGGTGAGTTGGGCTGAGAAAGGGTGACTGGCCCAATGTCATTTAGATAGATTTTATGCTTAAGGCAGGACTATAACTCACAATCTTTTAGTTTCTAGCCTGATGGCTTAACCACTAGACCAGATTGGCTCTCCATTATATTTCTCTTCTGTTGATAATATTAATTTATATATTAATATTTTCTAGTACTGAGAGCAAGGGTTGTGTGATGGTTCAGATGATGGATTAAGAATAGAGAAACCCAGATTCTATTTTTTTCTTTTGGCATGGAAGCCAGTAATTTGGCCAATTATATGCTCTCAGTCTTAACCTGGAAAGTCATTAAAAATTTACTATTCACATTGGACCCAGCATGATAGATTGCAAACCATAACTTTCAATGAAGAGTCCTTCCTGACAGTTAGAACAATTAACCAGTGTTACAACCTGCCTCCAGAAGCGGTTAATGCTCCAACACTGGAAGTTTTTAAGAAGAGACTGGACACTTGCCCGAAATGGTATAGGGTTTCCTGCCTGAGCAGGGGGTTGGACTAGATGACCTCCAAAGTCCCTTCCAACTTTATTATTATTATTATTATTATTATTATTATTATTATTATTATTATTATTATTATTATTATTATTATTATTATTATTATTATTATTATTATTATCCTGCAATGGATTGGTTCAGAATGAAGATGATGATGTACTGATGATAAAAGTGGTATTGGTTTACCGAAAATGCACTTAAAATAAAATGTTACTACTGTATTTTGCTCTGAAAGTTATATGATTACTCTAAAATCATGACAATCATTGATTATTAATGATAAGAATAATAATTATTGGAGTTGGAAGAGACATTAAAGAAAATTACTCCAACTTCCTTACTTCCAGCAGTGCCAGACTTACAACAGCATCTGTGGTGGATCACCATCTAGTCTCTTTTTGAAGACATCCAGTGAAGAACTTAGTACTTCATACACAGCCTGTTCCAGGTTGATAGGTTTTCACTGTATATAAAATATATTTGCATTCTACATATAATAGCCATTCCATATGTACAGCTTTTCTGTATGTATTTTGCTATTTACATGCAAATTCTCTTATTCTGGCTGATTAAAGTAAACTTAAAGGAAGGACAATAGAAGAATTAGGAATACAGGAGGAATGTAATCTGAGGAATACATATTACAGTTGTCAACTGTCTTTTTTATATCTGATAAATAGCTAAAGATAATATGTATTGTGATTTCATGGCCAGTACCAATAAATATGTATGGATTTGTCGTTTTATTTTCTTAGGAAATAGAAATATCAAAGCAAGAAGGAAATATACAAGCTGGGGGGGGAAGTGTGAAAACTAATATTTGTTGTGATAACCAGCAGAAATTCAATTGAATATAAAAGAGGGAACATAGTGGTAGGAAGCTGAGATGTTCTACAAATTCAGTTCCTTATTGTTACAGGCCAGCAGCCCAGACGAAATAAGACTTACTAAATCAAAGCTGCAGAATGCAACCTAGGAAATAGAACAAACATAATAAAGTGGAAAATGTACAATCATCCTTATGCTATTTTGCTAACAAAATGTGTGATTTTATAAGCTGACAAAACAAACTTTGCAACAGTGAGAATTACCTTGGGGTCCTTTACCTGCCAGTAAAAATCTAACGTAAAAATTGCCAATTTATCTCAGGAAGGACTTAAAAGAAGAATTAGCAGATCTTTACATGTATCTAGATGGAAATTACAATATAACAGAATGTAAGTTTGTGTTTCAATATTACTATCTTTTCACATTTTACAAAATTTTCTAACAAGCTCTGCTTACTGTGTAACTATTAAATTCTAATAAAATAAATATTCAGAGATTTTCTATGAAGAGTTCTGCAGAATGTCTCCAATCCCTTGGACATTGAAATACTAGATGACACATTCCTCTTTATCTTGTACCCTTTTATTGGGGAGAGGAGAAGGGGCAGAATCTATATTATGTCCATGTGAAGGGAGATGATAAATAGATGATAAATAGATGAGAGATGGAGAGACAGAGATGGTCAGAATAGGTGTGCTAGAGATTTTCTAACAGGGTAATTTAAAAGTGATTAATCATGGCCTCAGTTTGTTTAAGTAGCATTTCTGCTCAACCCTGCATAAAAGAGCTGTAAAAGCTCTGTAACTGAATTGATCAAAGATTCAAGGATGCTGCTATTAAAGATCAAATGGTGTGAAAAAGTTGAAGGCGAGAGAGTGATGAAGTACAAAGGTGGACTACATTTCATATTCACCATCAACTCTTATATATTACTTGCACTAGAAACACAAAAGTTTTATAGGCAACATTACAGTGTTTTTCTTCTTTCCTGTACAAGTGCATCTGTAAACTCACTACTCTGCAGCTTTTTATGCACTGTATATCTTCCTTAACTCCTCCATGATTCGTTCCTGCATCTCTGATCTTTGTAAGCATTACTTTTCCTTCTACAAGCCTCATTCATTCATAATGAAGAAAACGTACATATTATGTGTTCAGTAACAGTCAAAAGATGCTGAGACTCTAGAAAGAGTACAGAGAAGAGCAACAAAGATGATTAGGGGACTGGAGGTAAAACATATAAGGAACGGTTGCTGGAATTGGGTATGTCTAGTTTAACGAAGAGAAGGATGAGGGGGGACATGATAGCATTGTTCCAATATCTCAGGGGCTGCCACAAAGAAGAGGAAGTCAAGCTATTCTCCAAAGTGCCTGAAGGCAAGACAAGAAGCAACGGATGGAAACTAATCAAGGAGAGAAGCAACCTAGAACTAGGGAGAAACTTCCTGACAGTTAGAACAATTAACCAATGGAACAACCTGCCTCCAGAAGCGGTGAATACTACTGACTTGATGGTAGAAACATTCATTGGTTAGGGAAATGATGAACTTGCAGTGCATTCAGAAAATATTCATACCCCCTTCACTTTTATCAATTTTGTTATGCTGCAGCCTAATTCTACAGTTGTTAAATACTTTCTGAACGCACTGTAGTAATGCTAAGAGAGCTTTGCATTTTATTTAGTTCAGCTATTTTTTTCATGTCATATGGCAGTATGTTTTGAAACTAAAGGTAGTTTTAAAATTATAAAAAGCTAATTTAGCACATTGGGTCATGTTAGGGTCATCATCCTCATCTTCATCTTTATTATCACTATTATTTATGCTTAAACACTTAAAATCAAGAAAGGTATCTAGGATTAATGAAGTGCTTAAACACTTAAAATCAAGAAAGGTATCTAGGATTAATGAAGGATCTAACAAATATCATAAGATTTCTTGGAAAATTATGTATATTCACAAAACATTTCACCTCTGCAGTATAACACATGCAAATAGTAATTCAATTTTCATAGTTTTCATTTCTCATATTTTTTGTTTAATATGTGAAGATCATTTTCAGAAATTTCTTATAAGCTAAATGTTGGTTTTGGAAGAACTAAGTGGAACTGGAATTAACATCAATTTAATAGTTCTATGAATAATTATTATATATGTTTAAAACTCATGAAAACAAATGACCACTAGAAAGTAAGCCAAAATGAAGCTATTTAGTTGTTTAGCAAGTTATTATCTTTCACATTTTAGTATATCAGGCATAAGTTCTCATTTTCTTTCCAAATATGGTATGTTCTGAGCTATTGGTACTTCTCCTAAACCAGTGGTTCATAGGTTTGCTATTTTACTGCTTTTCTCAGTTCCCATGCCCGTAAATGTGCCAAGAGTTCTTGTTGTTTTCCTTTGTCTTCTAACTGTGCAGCCATGGCTGTGTCCTTCATCAAAGCATACTGAGAAAATTAGAGTTTAGTATTCTTCAAATATTGAAAAGAAGAAGGTACCTTGTCCAGGAAGCACAAAATAATATATAAAATTAGGCATCTTGTTTGAATTGTGTTTAAAGTATTTTAGTAAGCATATGAATAACTTCAGCATGAATGCAATAATTTAATCGATATTCTTACTCTGTAAGAATGTTACCAACATGTTTTTATTTTTTTTAAAAAAATGTTACACCTATATTTGACTTTGCTTATAATTTATTGACTGAGCTATTTTTAAAAAACTTTTGAAAAGAAGAAAGAAAAGGAAGCATAGTTTGGAATAGTTATTAATCTGGAATACAGGAGAGAAAAATAATAGATTTATGTTAATACATTATTTTGACATTTCACTACTATATTATTGTAATATTTAAAAAGATAAGCCTAAGTGGGGAAAACAAGGTAGCAATTTGCTTTCCACTTAAATCATTACATTAAATAATATATTGTTAAGGTTTGGTTTATTGATGTGTCATTCTTCTGAGTCAATGGTTCATAGAGCTCAGATTATAAATTCTAATTCTGGCAGTCTTTCTTTTCTAACACTGTTAGGATAAAATTATATCACTCCATTTATGGTGGCTGCTCACATTCTGACCAATTTAATTTTGATATTGGTAGTGGATACAGGTTCAAGAAGTGCCTCAGTACTTGATTCTCTTCCCACTCGTAATTAATGTTCACATGAAGCTGCTGGCTGAGATCATCTATTGATAAAGTATTAAGCACCATCCATAAGGTTATGATATTCAGTTGTATGTTTCTGTCCTGACCTATCCAAATTATGCTGTCAAGGTTCTTTCTTAGTACCTGGAAGCTGAGGATGAAGAAGAATAGGCTTCAAATTAACCCTATCAACACCAAGTGGTTTTTCTGTTTCAGGCTTTCTCAGCCCCATTTTTCTATATCTAGCTCTGAATGTATCTGCAATTCCTTCAGAGTTGGCTCACAGTGCTGGACTATCATATCTGAGCTATCCTTGAAGCACATTTAGAAGCTACAACTGGTCCAGTTTGGGATGCATTCATTTAACACCACTGCTTTGCACGCTATACTAGTTTCCAGTTGGTTTCTGGATCAGGCAGTTTTAATTGCAATTGTGGGCCATTTACAGTCACAAAGTTGAAATTTTATGAATTTATGAATAAGTGGAAATCCTTATTCAAGAGCACATATTATTTCAAATAACAAATAAACTATTCTAGTCAATTAATGAAAGCACATCTAATCCATCCAAACCAATTCAATTTCATTTCAGTTTAAAAACAAATCTGATTTCCATTGAACATATGCAATTCCTATAGCTAGCAGCAGCAGTGTTGAAAGCTGATTTATTTTATACATTTACATTACAAAGAATTCTAAAGCATTTCATAAGATTGGCTCTTTGGCTAACTTCTCTTCTGCAAATAGAAGAATGGAACCTGCCTATCAAAATGCTGCGAGAAAGGAAACATTTGCAAAATATAATACGGGGAGCATAGAACTGGCTATTGTTAATTTGTATAGAATATTTTTAACAAAAATCTTTGTTATCTTATTTAATGTCAAATACATAAAATCAGGGATTCTAGCAAAATTCATATCACTGAATAGATTTCTTTTTATCAAAATAGAGAAAGTTGCTTTTACTAGAAGCTTAGACATTTGACAAGTGTACTTGTATAAATTGTGATCAATCTATTATTTTTATAGTAAGGGCAAAGTAAATCTACAGTGAATTCTCTGACATATATTAGTTTATATTAATTTATAGCATCATTAATGATGCTTTGTATTGTTGCCTAACTGGCATAATTGGCACAATATTTAACATTATTTCAAAGCGAAAAAATCAATTGGTAAATGCTATGATAAGAAATAAAGAAGGAAAACCATGGTATGTATAGACTAATTAGAGTAATATGCATGCCAAAAGGAGAATACCTTTCAAAGGAAGGATAATGTTGGATGCAACTGGAATTTTAAACTGATGGAATAACAAATCACAGCCGTTGGAATGCTGCATGTAAAGATCATGAGTAGCAGCTCACACTGGATGTGCTATAAGGAGGCATAGTGGGCAGTGACATTTACTGACAGCTCTAGGAAGGGGAGCATAACAAAGCTGCATGGATGTGCATATATGTTTATATGCACGATGTATAGAAAGTCAATTTTTCAGGATAGTTCTCATATATTTATCCATAAAGCTTATTCCCAAGTGCCAGGGAAATCAGGAGATCCAGGCAGTTCAAATGGGTATTAAGGTTTATTGTAAGAAGCTCTCTACAAGAATCTAAATTACTAAAAGTCAAAGGAATTTGGCAGTGGATAAGGGATTCATGATGGGCTGGACAGATCTCCTCATGACTCATGACTGATGACACATTTGACCCCTCCCTTGGACTCAACTTGGTTGTCTCCTACATCTAAGTGGGTAAATGATTGCAGTTTTAAAATTTTAAATAGTTCCATTGTTGGGGTTATTGCTTCATCTCTAAAAGATAAAGTGATAAAATAAAATACAGGTGTTTGATAAATGGAAATATGGAAGATTACAATGTAAACATTTATTTGCTTTTTAAAATCATTGATGGGTTCCTAATATCCAGTATTCTTTGTAGACATACAAAGGGGGGGGGGGAATGGAAACAAAACGTTTTTGCAATTTTTGAAAGAGGCATACATTTGCCTATTTATTTACTTGACATATTTTAATGTATCTAATAACAAAAGTCTGAAAGCTTATTAACTAAACCAATATTTATTTTAATTAGTAGTCAAAATAATGAGAAAACACAGAATTTATAGGAATGAATTCACTGTAAATGATTTTTCCCAATATGGGGTTTTGAAAAGATTATAGATTCATAATAACTACTGTTAATATTATTAAGAGAAATATCTTTCAAGAAAAGCGGGGCAGAAAATATATAGAAACAGAATGAGAGGAAGAAATAATAAGTTGTACCCTCATTTAGTAGATTTACTCCTAGATGATATTTGCAATTATTTTTATTCTGGACTTCTTCTATCAATAATTTGAAAACTATCTTTTAATTTTAATTTCATACATTGAAAGAGAAACAGTGGACAAACACACACACACACACACACACACACACACTACAACTCTGAACTCTGGGATAAATGAATAAAACAAACTGTTTAATATAGCACCAAAATAACGATCACCAAGAGAACATCTATAAAATATAGAATTTAATACACCAAGCTTTCGTCAAATACACTTGACATCATCAGGGTTAAAAGGCAAATGCTGATTGAGGTCTTATATACAATTGCTAAGTATATAAGACCTCAATCAGCATTTGCCTTTTAACCCTGACGATGTCAAGTGTATTTGACGAAAGCTTGGTGTATTAAATTCTATATTTTATAGATGTTCTCTTGGTGATCGTTATTTTGGTGCTATGAATATTCCCAAGAGTCGAATTTTTGGTTTTATCTCTGACTGTTTAATATTTAGCTTTCATCAGTCCTCTGCTGACATCGTCAGAGTAAAAAGCCGGTGGTCAGAAGACCTGCTTATATGGCCAGCTGTTTTAGCGAACCAGTCATAGATCACGTGACTGGTCTACCCACTCCTCATTCTCCCTCGATCAGCTGTGTTGCTCCTAATCATGCCGTGCTCGCCCGCATCCATTTGACTCTTGGTGTTTTCCCTCCCCCCACCTGTCCCACTCGCCCATTCTGCCTGTGAAGATGGGAGTGGTCCACCCATGGAGTGGGGGACCTTAGTGAGTGGGGGAATGGAAGTGTTGGCATGACCTATTGCGGGATAGGGGGAGATACGATGGGCCAATATGATCAGGACAAGACTCAGGATGGAGGAAACTCCTCCAGACAGAACTACATGACAACTTGTCGAGGCTGCCAGGTGAGGCAACAGAGGGGGGGCGATCCAGTGGTGGTGCTGGGTGTCTGCGTGCAGCGGAGTGAGCGAGCACAAAGAACGTCACCTGCACATGGGGCGGGTAGAGACAGGAGAATAACATGAGATCCCAGCGGGTGGAGGGATGGAGAGGTGGAGGCGGCCCATACCGGGATCGGGAAAGAAACAGGGGCCGCCGCAATTATGACAAGATGCAGAATGGAGAATACATCCACGCTGCAATTTACCGAGGCCACCAGACAAGACGGCAAAAGGGGTGATCCAGCAATGACTCTGGGCAACTGCATGCGGCAGAGGCCATATAAGCAGGTCTTCTGACCACCGGCTTTTTACTCTGATGATGTCAGCAGAGGACTGATGAAAGCTAAGTATTAAACAGTTTGTTTTATTCATTTATCCTGGAGTTCAGTGATTTTGTTGTAGTTTTGATAGATAGATAGATAGATAGATAAATAGATAGATAGATAGATAGATAGATAGATAGATAGATAGATAGATAGATAGATAGATAGATAGATATGTAGATGTAGATATATAGATATAGATATGTCTTTAGTAAATTTAAATATTGGAATCCCAGGTATGGACATTTAAAGTCAGTAAAATAAAATGATGAGCTCCGGGATATAAGAAAAATGGCTTCTTTATTGCCAAGCTTCCGTCAACAAGCTGTTGACATCATCAGAACAGGGGCTGAATAACAAGGGAGCATGTGCATACATTTACATAAGAGTTAAAATGGTTACAGTATGGAATGTGCATATAGCGTGCTCATAAAAAGCTCGCTTGCAAAAAGTCACAATGGTATCAGCATCTATGCGGAAGTCAGTCTCCGGATGAAATTCAAAAGTCATGCCTATCAGCTGTTTGGCGCGTAAGCTTCGTCGCGCCTATCAGCTGTTCGGTGCGAGAGTCTCATGGTGCTGCACGCAGTCGTGTGCCGGCTGGATTCTTTGAGCGAGATGCAGCTAGGAGGTTCATCTCGCTCCATTGCGTGCAGGTGTCGTGGGATCGGATCTGTGGGGAGAGAAAGCAGATGCCCTCGTGGGACATGTAAGTGGCTATATAATGCCTCTAATGGAGTTGTTATGCACTATTTATTTAGCCAATCAGTATATTGATAGAGTTGTGTTTATATTCAGTTTATTATCCAGTAAATAGTAGTAAAAATTTTCAAATATTATAGAACGGGCATTATGTAAACTGATCTGATTCTGCATGAAATAATGCCAATCCTCTAAAACAGGCATGTTAAACTGCTGGCCCGCGGGCCAGATGCATCATGCTGAAACCACGCCCACCTCATTGCTGGCAATGGGGAAAAAGTCATGATATGTTACACGACATTATGTGACATCACGAGTTTGACATGCTTGCTCTAAAAAATAACTGATTGCGGAGAAATAGGATATAGTCATATATACCTTATTGTTCCTTTCCTTCCACTGAAAAAAAACCCCAACAACTATATTTCCCAATGAAAATGATATTGCAGAAAAGACAGGGTAACCTTAGCCCTTATTCAGATAATAAACAGCACCCAAATTCTACAACAATGTTAAATAATAATAATAATAATAATAATAATAGTAAAGTTGGAAGGGACCTTGAAGGTCATCTAGTCCAACCCCCTGCTCAGGCAGGAAACCCTATACCATTTCGGACAAATGGTTGTCCAGTCTCTTCTTAAAAACTTCCAGTGTTGGAGCATTCACCGCTTCTGGAGGCAGGTTGTTCCACTGGTTAATTGTTCTCACTGT
>NW_015388337.1:22225-27902 GCF_001527695.2 Protobothrops mucrosquamatus | reverse complement strand
GACTAGCAAAAAGTTCATCTATTTCCTCTGTTTGGTTGGGTGGCCTGTAGTATACACCTATGGCAATGTCATTTTTCCCCCCTTTTATATTGACCCAAATGCATTCAAGACAGTTTTTATCATTGTTGTGCTCTATTTCTGTAGAGATGTAGTTATTTCTTATATAGATAGCAACTCCACCTCCTCTTTTATTTGGTCTTTTTCTTTTAAATAATTTAAATCCCTCTAGCTGTGTGTTCCATGTGTGGGTTTCATCCCACCATGTTTCTGTAATGGCAACAATATCATATCTGCCCTCATTAACCTGAATTTCTAGTTCACCCTGTTTGCTGTTCATACTCTGTGCATTGGTGTATAGACGTTTGAGTCCTTTGTGACTGGCCCTGTGTTTTTCTACATAACCTGTGTGGTGCCTGAGTTCCTCTATTGTCTTACCACCTATTTGGTTAGTGCACTTTGTGTGGCACTCGCTATTAGAGGCTTCATTTTGCTTGACAGCAAGGTTGGTATTCTTGTCCACAGACACATCTATGCTACATGCATTGGTTAATTGAATTGAATTAATTGAATATTAATTTAGGAAAAAGGTTTCAAATGAATAATTGGACACTTTTTTTATTTAAATGATATGACACACCACAAGAGGATTGAAGACAAAGGGGCAGTTTTATATATAAGTAAGAATTGAGATGAGAACGATCACCTGGCCAGCTAGACCAAAGCCACTGCCACTGTCTTTTTCTCATCAGAGGCAAGAATAGCCAATTCCTATTAATTTTCTCTGCAGACCCAGATGTAAGTAGTTCAGCAGACTTTAAGCCACAAAAAGGGCCCAGATTCTCAGAGTTATATAGCATCACCATTGTTCTGCCATTTGCAGTCCCAAAAATATTTCCAAAAAGATGGTTCCCAGTTTCTGAAACCTTATGTGCCACTGAATTAAGGCAATAGCTTAACTGTTAGAAACATGCAGCACTTGAGACACAGAATAAAACTTATTTCTGCATCTCATGAAAATAGCCAAAACTCTTTAAATGGTTGTTCTTTGTGTAATTCTGAAAGTTTAAAAAGTCGCATACATGTAATCCATTATATTTTCAGGCAATAGAGAGCATCTTTTTTGGAACGAGATGTGAAGTGTTGCACAGCTTTAATAGCACTGACTTCAGTCAACACTTCATTTACTGGGATACATTTCACTTCATGTATTTGAGACAACCACCTTTCAGATTTTGCTAATGATTAAAAATAATGCAAATACATGAATGGTCTTCAGATAGGTATTAGATTCTTAGCAGCAAACACATGATCAGAGTTTTTTTTTTAAATGAGTTTAGATGTGAAACAAATTATTACAAAATATTGAAAATGCAATATTTACCCATGTAGTTAAGAATAAAAGCAAGATGTCTCCTTTTTAATTACTTTATTTAATTATTTTCCTATTTGATTATTGTAGATGTATATAAAGTATGTTTTGGAAGCATTAGACATGCTACAAACAATAGATACTTTGTAATTAATTAGCGCCACACTTTCATTTTTTATTTGTCAGTTGTTGATTATAAAATGTCACTTTTTAAATCAGTATTCAGATTTACAAAATGTATTCTTTCATCAAGTGATGCAGAGATCATCTGCTTCAGCTATACTGACAACAGAAGGATAGGTTTCCTAGCTACCAATTACTAGGAGCGTGTATAAGTTATAAGATTTGGCTTAGTGCCCAGTGATTCATAAAACATCCTGATTTGGTTTAGATTAAATCAAGACTGTTTGATTAGTTTCAGAGCCAAATACAGGATTAGATTCAAGAACATAATCTTTATGTCTATCCTTGAAAAGAATAACAAATAGAAAAATTTCTCTAACTTTTAACTTTGTTTTTTTATCAAAATAGGAATATGAGTGCAGTCAAAACAATTCCAAGAGGATATCTATATAGAAAGACACTCAACAAGAATTCATACACTAAAACAGAAGTACCAACAATAATAACTTTCTGCTAATGCATTATGCACAAATAAACTAAAATATTAATATGAAAAATAAGCTTTCGATTCAAAAGAAAAACAAAATAATTGGTCTTTGGGTATTATTATGACTTTATAATTATCAGCTAAACAACTTTTTCTTGTTCAAAACCCTAGTGATAGAGAAGCCAGCCAAGTAAATGTGGAATTTTAGTGGTTATCTGGCTGGCTAGCTGTGAGATCATTCTCACAACACTCCAAAGAGAATAGCAAAGATTAGATTGAAATGGGGAAGGAAGGGAAGGGCAGAGGATGTTCACTATGACTGTTACCTAGGGACAGAAAGGCCAGTAAGGAAAAGCAACAATGTAATTTCATACTGTATGGGGAAAGGCAATGGAAAATGATGCCTGTATGTTATCAAGTAAACATAAACAGACATGATGAAGTCATGATAATAAAGAGTCTGACAATGGACCCTTTATGTTGGATGGCACTAAACATGCTATTAAGTAGAAGCTGAGAAAGAGCTGAATACTAATGACAATAACTTTTATGACATAGCTGAATTAAAGTATGCAGGGTTTAAAATCCAAATTTTCAAAACAGAATTATAGTGAAGCATGGAACGTAAAAACGAATAAAGGAAAGATCAACGCAGCAAAAGATGAAATGAATCAACTGCACACTGTCATCTTGGACACCAGGGAGTTGAAATGGACATTTTTTAGTCAGATGATCATATTGTGTAATGCTCAGGATGCAAAAAAAAAAAATAAAAAAAATAAAATGGAATGGTGTTGCTTTCATAGTTAGGGGGGATATGCCAAGAACATACTGTATATCAATTAAATTTACAGCAGAAATATGTGGTCAGATGCTGAATGTAGAAAAGCTCACAGACTGCTTGTGTCAAGTTTCAAATTAAGTTAAAGAAGTAGAAGCCAATTAGTTTCTATGAAATGATCATGAGGAAAGCCATCATTTCAAAGGAGAATAATAGGAATCACTTCAAAATCCGGAATTTCATGGATTGGGAAACAGAGGACACTTCCTGAATGAATCAAATAAGTTGTTAAGGATATATCTGAAAAGAAACTGGATGCCAGAACAAGCAGTGGGAATTATCAAGAAGAAGAAGAAAGAAACCAAAATCAAGACTGCAGGAAGAAGCTTGAAGTATTTCAGAGAATTGTTTAGAATAGATTAGGAGCAGTATAACAACATGGAAAAAAGAAGTCTTTCAAATGACTTTCAAATTCAGTATGAGGTCTCAGACTCCTTTGGATTGATGTCCAAAGGGACAGATGGAACAGATTGCGACTGATTCAAAGAAGAACAAATAAAAATGGAAGGAGTATACTGAAATTATGTATGTAGAGAAAACATCTAAGATACCATAGAATATATTGTCTATTTACAAGAACCTCTAGTACTAGAAAATGAAGATTAGAGTCTAGCCATTATCAAATTGGAAAGTTGTAGGAATTGATAGAATATCTACAGAAATAGGGCAAGCACCAGAAGAAGAAGGAACAGTGAAGTTCTAATACAAATCAGGAAAATGACCTTAAAGACTGAAAGAGGTCAAGCTACATATCAATACCAAAGAAGACGGTTTTAACACCATGTAAAAATTGTTATTTTATTGACTATCAAGTTGATGTTAACTCTTAGTTAACCCATAGTTATATTTTCTTCAAGGAAATTTATCTCCTATTTGGTCTTTCAGATCTTTCAGTGACGTATCATCCAGTGACATATATTGAATCCATCTACCTTTCTGCTAGTCATCCTCTTTTTGTATTTTTTTCCACCTTTCCCAGAATTATGGATTTCTCGAGACTTGAAGACATATAATCGATACTACCTATAGATATAATTCTACAAGAAATAAATGAGTACCTTGTCCAATAGGGCTTGAAGAATTGAGAGTGAAAAGATGAATGTTGCTACAGGTCATAATAATGTAATCCTAATTTCTACATGAAGTTTATTGAGTGTAATTAAGTATGGAAAATGAAAGCCCACACTTGAAATAATGACAAAGCCATAGCAGATGAAAAAAAAATAGAGTTAAAATTGTGAACAGATTTCAAGAAAGGGGATATAGGAAACATTTCATCCCACCTAAATATGCCTCCTTTGCTCTCAGGAGAACAATTGGTAAAGTTAGTGCAATCCTAATTAAAAGAACTTCTAGAAACATTTATATTATATTTGTTGTTAGCCATTTTCATTGGCTACTGAAGCAAATTCTCTTGAGTAGCAGACCACCAGTTTAGCACCTTAATAAGGATTACTGTCTCTAGAGTTAAGGATCTGTTTTAAATTGTAATAGCAATTTTATGAATAACTGAAGTCCAAATCATTAATAACTAAGGGTTGGCAGTATATTTTTTTAATGCTAGAGATTCAATTCAGATATGTGAAAAATACTCAACTTTCAGGAATTCATTTAGTATTTACTATAAAATCCTTGTTCATGAATGACAGAAGGAAACCTGGGCAAAACCATTGTTGTGGAGGCAGTATACAGATTTAAAGAATAAGATATTTTAAATGTTTGCTGTATATTATTTTTTCTATTTATTTGTTCATCAAAAAAAGGAAGGAAGAAATCAGTGCTTATAATCTTGAAAAGCAAGCTAATACCTAAAACAATTATTATTTCTTACATACAAATCATAACATAATGCTTGTTTTGAGCTAGAAAGACTCTCATATATCTTCAACCTACAATTTACCAAACAAACATTCTCTTGGTTCAGAATATAACTTTACATTTGCTTTTGTGTTTTTTTTTAATCAGTTTTTAAATGTATTGAAGAAGTAAACTTATGACAGCTCTTGGTTAGTTGGGGGTAGACTTAAACTCCCAGTCACAGTTCAACACATAAGGATTGCCACACTAGTATGTTAGTTTAATTCTTTTAAGAGGTTAAAACGTAACTAGCTAACTTGTTAAAATCTAAAAAAAAAAGTTAGCTCTTCTTTCCCAAAAAAGTTTTATATATATAAAACATTACATACACACACATACATGTATAGTGCTTTTTCTATTAAGAAAATTATAAAATATTTGGATTTCCATCCAAGTAGATTAAATCTTCCATGGTCTTTCACAACAATTTCTGAAAAAAAGCCTGTTTTTGTTATATCTTAGAAACTGTGGGGACAACGTTTATTTAGCTATATATTTAACTTAAATAGACACACTCTACTATCTTATTAATAGAAAGACAGAAGAGTAAACATAGTGTGTTGAGCAAAAGCATTTTCTTACATTTAAATAGGTTGTTCTGACCTACTGGAAGTGTTCTGATTTTTGTTAACCATTGCAAAATGCTTTAACTTTAAAACCACTCCCTACTGAGTTTGAACAGGTGTTTTGACCTTTGGGAAAAAAAATCCTGAATGATCAAAATAGCCGGGGTGGCGGTTGGGACCCCCAGACTTGTAGTCATGGGGGATTTCAATCTGCCATCAGTGGGCGAGGCGTCGGCGGCAGCTCAGGAGTTCTTGGCTTCCATGACGGCCTTGGACTTGACCCAATTAGTACATGCCCCCACTCACATAGGAGGGCACACACTAGATCTAATTTTTGTCTCCGGTCAGTGGCAAAATGATCTGGAAACAGGGGAGGTAATTACTGAGCCTCTGTCATGGTCAGATCATCTACTCCTGAAGATGGACTTCCGGAC
>NW_015388337.1:0-19971 GCF_001527695.2 Protobothrops mucrosquamatus | reverse complement strand
CCCCCCCCCCCCATGATTATGGTTTAAGGCACCATCCATCAGAAAAAAAGCTGACTCAATAAAAGAAAAGATCAAATGCTGAGTACAATTACTCCTGTTCTCATACATAATAAAGTCTAGGTGCTACTTCTTGGTTTAGTTTAAAGCAATCTGACCTTTTCTTTCTTTTTCTTTCTTAAACACACACACACACATAAGCACACACATACATTCCCATACAGGTTTTGAAAAGACAGCTCAGTGTTAAGTTAAAATAGACAATGGAATCAAGTTCCCATATGACAAGTTTCCCAGAACTCTGTTTACTCAGAAAGCAATAGTGAGATTTGCCACTGATTAATGAAAAAAAAAGTTTATTATAGTCTAAAAACATTACAAATAAATCGTAAATACACTATGAGTCTTATTCATGCATTTATATTAGAAAGATAAAATAATTGAATGAAGCTGTGTATTTATCTTCTTATCTCCATACATTCAGAACATGGAGATGGGAATGCAATAAATGAGGAATATTCTCTATCTTCAGAGTACTCTTTAATTTCAACTGATTTCAGTCTATTCAGAGACAATAGAAAGGTTTGGCCAAGCGTATAAAATCATGGCAACTAGATATTAAATACATAAAACATCCAAAGGGAAAAAATAGCAACTTGATAGAAATTAGTTTAATTCTTGGTTGAATAGCGCCATAATCAATTGGAAATAGTCCTCAGGAATCTATTATTCTATAAAAATATTAATGATGTAATACATAATGACCAAATTTCACCGAATATTTCTCTCAATGCAGCATTTTAAAATTCTATAAGCAAAGGAATTTTCCATATTTAAATACTATTGAACCAAAAAGAACACACACACACACAAACACACACTTGTGTCTTTCTCTGTGTGTCTTCAAGTGTTTTGCAATAGCCAGTTCTAATAGCTAACAATAAAAAAAATTCTAAATGCCATTACACCAATGTAAGATTACATTTATACTATTATATAAATTGCAACTCTTCTTAATTGTACTAGTATGGTTCAAAGCAGACTTCCAGGGACAGCAATGGCATTGCTTTTTCACTGCAACGATTGCAGTGAAAAAAAGGAACCACTCTTCAGAACTGCTCTGCGGGTCAAGGAAAGGTCAAGGATCACTCACAGATTTGCTCCATACAGAATCTTCCTGTAAAGACATAATA
The DNA here is from genome assembly GCF_001527695.2 of Protobothrops mucrosquamatus. Lineage (NCBI taxonomy): Eukaryota > Metazoa > Chordata > Lepidosauria > Squamata > Viperidae > Protobothrops > Protobothrops mucrosquamatus. Next base: position 18,781 of record NW_015388337.1, on the reverse strand, counting down.
AAATTGTGATCTTCAGTGGGTTTGAGAGCTCTGTGAGCTGTGGGAGGGAAAGGAGAAATCGTTTTGAAATTAATTGTAAGAAATCTTCTTGTGGAAAAGGACCATGAGGAAGTTGATAGGAAGGCAGAAGATTTAAGAGCACAGTTGGTATTTTTATCTGTACTTCCAATGTATGGTTAACATTCAAAAAGGAAATGAAGGATTTCAGAGGTAAACCATTGGCTCAATGGATGGTTCCATCAAGAAAATTTTAATTTCTGGACCATGGTCTAAACTACCTACATGACAGGCTCCTGGATGGGCACACTCCTAGTTTGGTCCCCTAAATATTGTCATTTGATGGGAAATAGGAAGCATGCTTTTTCTGTGACAGCCCCTGCCTTGTGGAACATGTTGCCACCTGAGGTTTGGCAGGCCATCACCCATTTTAGTCTTCCTAAAGTTTTAAAGATCCAGTTTTTCCCCAAAGCTTTGGGAGATGATTGTTCATATATTAGAACTGATTGGCATTAGGCTTTTGTTGTTTTTAATGTTTTATGTTTCATTGGTTGGATTTTTATAGCTTTTAAAATAATTTTATATATCTTTTAATTTTTGATTGGGAGCTGTCCAGAATTGGTTGAAAGTTGGGTAGCTATATAGATATTTTAAATAATAAATTAATATCACCTTTGGTTCAATATTTCATTAGTCAGTTTGATCAAAAAGTTTTGGAGGAAAAAAATAACAAGAAAAATCTTCCAACAATATTTCATAATGGATTCTGTAGTTGACTTACTGCCTGTATTTTCTAATGCATGAATATAAGCAAAATGATATAGACAAATTGATCTATCCAATCCTAGGGGAGAGCTTGAAATAATGATATAAACAAAATGTGAATAAAACACACATTCTGAAGTTAGGTAGATATACTCCTTTCTACTTGTTTAGCTAGAGGGCAATATTGCTATGTTCTAACTAATTTTATCATGTAATCCTTATATGTATACATATAACTTTATGTAATTCTATCAGCAAAGTGTGTCAATTAGGGGTTCAAATGGGAAGATGGTCTGCTTTAATCTTCCTCAGTACTCTGCTGAATAGTATATGGTGTGTGTGTGTGTGTGTGTTTATATGTGTGTCAATCTGTATCAGTATTTAATATATAAATGCCAAGTAAATTAAAAATTACAGAATTCCATAAAGAACATTGCTGGGGTATATACATAGCTTTCAATCGTCATTAGACAATGTCCTATATCTACTTAAAAAAGGAAATGCTTTAGGAGAGCCAGCTGGTGTAGTTATTAAGGCACTAGGCTAGAAACCAGGAGACTGAGTTCTAGACCTGCCTTAGGTGCACAAAGCCAATTGGATGACTTTAGGCCAGTAATTCTTTTTCAGCTCTGAGAAGACACTGAGAAACCACTTCTGGAAAAAACCTTTTCAAGGAAATTGCAAGGACTCGACCATGGAGTCACTCACCAGGAGTCAACAATGAATCAATAGTGATAAAACATTTATATTTGTCAAACCAAGCAATATGAAAAAAAACCCATAGGGATAGCAATTATGAATAGCCCTTTTTCTTGCTACACAATATTTTGACTACAGTGTAAACTCAGTAAATTACAAGGGAAAGCTGCTCCAGGCTACGTCACTCATACAGAATACATAGAGTTTATACATTTTAATTGTTGACAGTTTCTTAGGGATTTCATTTAGGGGCTCATGTTCACTCAAATTATAATTATGCAACTGATCAGCGCTATATACCAAAGAGGATATAAATTCTTAAGTAGAAAGGTAGGTAGTGAAGAAACAAGAGAATTGTAAAACTGGCTGCATGTTAATGCATCAATGCAAAGTTTGGATTCTACCATAATGGCCTATCTTTCACAAAGGACTGTTGGGAAAAATGGCTACCTCTTTTAAAAACTGGGAAGGAACTGTCCTCATTGTAAAGAGGTTACCATTAAGAGGACATTAAATCAGAAATAAATATAACATAACTTAGGTTATTGATGTTTCTTTGCCAACCTGGAGCCAGTCTGTTTCATCATGTTTTGCCCATAATGTGGCTTCCAGACATGTTATATAAGTTTCTCATGAAGACAGTGAATGGTACTAAGATGCCCATTTTTATGAGCTCTTTCCAGTTTGGTTTGTATATGCATTGTATGAAACATTGTTTTGCTAGCATATGGAATTAAGGATATACAATAGTTTAAACACTCTATTAATATTTTAATTATCCTGATATTTACTTGGAATTTAATTCTGCTAAAAGTCAAAGATCAACAAACTCTTGATCTTTCTTGCTTAAAACTACATTTGTCAGAAAGTGGTTGATGTGAATGATTGATCTACTATCCTAGACCTAATCTTCACTATTATTGGAATCTGTTGAAGAAAGGAAGGAGACTGGTACATTTGGAAGAGTGTTTGTTTTATTTTTCAATGTGATATTCAAGAGAAGTGGAACTGAGAAGAGCCAAAACCAACACTGGATTACAGAAGAGTAGATTTTTTATGAACTTCAAGCAAATATGTTAGATATAATAGCTAGAAATCCTGAAGGAGAAATATGAGTGGAAAAATGGGAATCCTATTAATGATTTACTAAAGGCATAATTGTAAACAATTCCTATGAGAAGAAAACATGGGAGAAATCTAAAAATGCTACTAAGGTTACATGCAGAGCTCTCTAAAATGCTAAAGGGAAAACTAGACATGTATAGGAAGTAGAAAGAAAGACACAAAACCAAAGAAGGCAATGTCCTATATTACAAAGGTTAAAATGCAAATTGAGGTTTGTGAAAGAAAAAAATATACACCAAAAAGGATTTTTTGGGCATGTTAGAAAAACATAGATCCATTGCAAAGAGAAAGTGATGAATTAGTAATGGTGAAATGGCAGAACTTTTTCTATTTTGCATGTCTTCTTTCGGAAGAGAAGTAGAGTACTAGCTGATCATTGTTATATTATTGGATAAAAACCATAACTGTGATTTATGATAAATAATTAGAAGGTAGGAGAAAAGTTAAATAAATATGAAATTAGAATGAAGCATGCAAAGCCAGCTGGATTATAAAGTATAAAGAAATCAGCAGAAATTTAAGAGAGCAATTGTCATATCGATCTTTGAAAAGGAAGAAAGTAGATCTAGGAAATTAGAGACCTCTCATGTTGATTCCTGTATTGGAGAAGGTCTCTGAATAGATCTTCAAACAGCACTTTTGTGACTGCTTGGATATGTATGCTACAGTTAACAAGTCAACATGGGTACTTCTAATACCATGATTTTTTTAGTGTGTATGTGTGAATGTGTTTTCATTCATTTATTCATTCTTCCACACTCAACCTATGAAATATATTTTAAAACACTGTCTTAAGTGAAATGAACATATTAAACACTTTTGTCTTTGGAAGACAAAAAGTACTTTTCCCCATAAGTTCCTGAAGATGAATATTTAGTCCCTGTCATAGATATAACCTGAAAAGCCAGGTGATAATATGAAATTCTCCATCATTATCTTTCTATGGCAACAACCTGGACTGTTTCTATTATTATAAATATGCTATACAGCAGTATAAAATGATCAAATGCATTTACTCTTTTGGCTGGTTTATCATGAATGGTGCTTTTATTTTCTCTATAGTATATCACATTGATTTCAGATATTCTAAGACAGATGAATTTTGTAATCAGAAGATCTCACATCAAAATACACAAGGTAAGAATTTCTATGTCTAAATCAGTGTTGAAATCAATCATGTTTATGGCAGCTTGCTTTCCTAACAAATATCTTTAAGAGCATCTAGAACATGGTGACATTTTCATTACACTTGAAGAAATATAAAAATGCAGACAAAACATAGCTGAGCATTCTAACTCTGTCAACATGGTTCAAATAAAATATTTTAAGTGATTTTATATTCTACAGATACAGAAATTAATAATGTTAAAGTATAGATATGGCTACAAACAAAAATACAGAATATATTGCATAATGGATTTCAAAACTGTTTTACAACAGTTGTAAAGAAAATCTTATATCAAATCAAATATATGGCAGGTAGACCAAGGCAGTCATAGAATGGATCCCACTTGATAAAAAGCGTCCATGAAAGAGACCTAAAACAAGATGGATCGACGACATAAGCAAATATTGTGGGCCCAATTGGCAAAAGAAGGCTCAGGACTGTATTGGTTGGAAATATGCGGATGAGGACTTCATCTTGCAGTGGATAGACAATGGCTAGAATGATGATGATATACAGTAACATTAAATAAACCTTAAAACATTAGAAACGGTGCCATGTTAACAGATAGATTTAATTAATTCTATACATATATACATAAATTTGTATACAAACATTTTATAAAAGCCATTTATGGAGCAATCTGTGAATAACTTTCATATTCACTATATACTGCAGCTAAATAATTGATGACAATATTAAATGACTGCTGCTCATGCCGTCCACATCCTAATATTTTGGTACATACTTTCGTCATCTCATGCCCAACTTTCCCATTTGCACAATTATTTTAGGATAGGCAATATTCTGTGCATTTGAGCTTGAGTATAAATGGAATTCTGAGCATAACCAGTCTTGCTTAAATCGATACTTCTGCTTCTAATTAGATATAAATCTGCTTCTTACTGCTCAAACTGGCAAGGTTATCAGGAAAGATGGCATTCTGAATGCTGGGGACAAAGCCAAAATATGTACTCATTAAAAAGGTGGTACATTTCCATTAGTTCCATGCACCCTTATTTATCAAGACACAAGTTTTTGTTTGTTTGTTTGTTTGTTTGTTTTTAGACTTGGAGATTCTTACCATATAAGCTAAATATCCTGAAAATATAACTACGTAAGTGATAAAGTCATAATTTGATTACTGTCTTCTCATCACAACTTTGTTTTATTAAAAACATGAATCTTTGTATATTCAATTACTCTTATCTGTCTACATATTTCCTGTTTTAAACTATTCATTTTTCAATTTGTGTGCACTAAAACATTTCCATTTTTATCTGCCTGAATGGGTGTTTGTGTGTTCTTTGTGTGTGTGTGTGTGTGTGTGTGTGTGTGCACTTAAAAAATGATTAGAAAAAATATATTATTCTGTCATCTAGGCTTGATAGCTGGATATGAAACTGTCAGCAATTTAGGCTAAGTGGGAAGTTGAAAAACTTCCTAGAAGATGATAATGGCAAAATACTACTGTATTTTATTAAAATAGATTACAAGTGGTTGTGTTTCTGAAGTCACCAGGAGTCACCTAAAACTTCAGGGTTACCCTATTATGATGTGTACAGGTGTTTTTAATGGCACCTGATGAAAACAACAGAAACTGGCAGATTTCTCTAAATAGACAGCACAAATTATACTTGTGTTTTTTCATATATATTCTTTTCTAGAAGTTATATAGCTACTTTTTTGACAGTAATATGTTTCTATAAAGTAATCTGAATAATACCATACTTTCAGTATTATTAAAAATTATATTAAATGTATCTGTTTTGTATCTGTTGAGGCACTCTCTTATTTCTTTAAGAAAAAAAGCTTTTAAAACATTACATTTGATTTAAAGAAGAGGAAACTATGCCTTAATACATTTCCCTAGAATCTATTCAAATGTGCTCTTTTTTTACAGAAAAAGATCATAATATAGAATATATGATTAATTGTTTCCTTGAAATCACTGCAATTGAAAAACAAAACAAAACAAATTCACCAATGCCCAAGAAAATGGCAGATTTTGTTTAGGATTAAGTGTCCGTGTCTGTCTGCGTGTATAACTCTCTTCCCCCAAGCCTTACCCATACTGTGGCAGAGGAAATGTTTTCCTGCATTAAAGTATATAAGATGTTCTCAGGGGCTGTTGAGTAGGTGTGAATAAGATGCTGGTGATAGTTTCATGTTATGCTACAGTGACTTAAATAGCTTTGGGGAAAATATGAGCATTCTAAATCTGAATAAATATGATTCAGGGTAAACAGGTATTCTGCTAGTGACACGAATGGAAGTGTCGCAATGAAAAAAATTGTAAAAATGGTTGGGCCATTCTGAGCCCCAGGAAGGAATAAAAATTATCACAAAAACAAAACAATATTAACTCTAAAACAAAAGACAATTAAAATAATAAAATACAAACTAAAAGGAAAAATGAAAAGTTGTATTTTATATTTATCAATAGTTACTGGCTTACTAATGAATTAACTTCTCTAATATGAATAATATATTATTATAAGATCACAAAATCTCTGCCATAGTAACATATATTGCTGCATCCTTTGATGAGTAAAAAATATTACCTTTTCCAAAACAAATAAATGACACATTTCTGACAAATGTGTCAGATCTCTTTGTTTCAAATATATAGTTTAAACATAAGTATATTCATATGTACAGAAGGTAAAGAGTGTATATAAATCTAAAAGTATGATTTTTATAATGCAAACCAAGAAGACTCATATGGGGAAACTGGTTCTAAATATGGGACATTTTTTTTCAAGATTGAAAATAAATAAATAAAATACATAGAAGATTAAGAAAGAAGTGAAAGAACCAAGAATGATAGTGCAATTATAATAAGAGAAAATATATAGCCTGGTATGAAAAGGTATTAAAGACAAATTAATCTCTCAATAAAGTGTTGGAAAAGAATACAGAATCAGTCTAATCCGGTATAAACTAATTATTTTACATAATGATGGTAAGTAAATAGAAAAAAATAGTGCTAAATGAAAAATGAAATGAAAGAGGCTGTGGAGCAGAAAAAAATATACAAGAGAATGATTGACAGAAAATTGAGGAAAGTTCTTTATAGCTTTGAATTAGAAATGTTTATGTCAATTGATTTGAATTTTAGTAGTTTAATACAGCTAGAGAAATATAGGACAAGAAGCAATGGGTGGAAACTAACTAAAGAGAGAAGCAACCTAGAACTAAGGAGAAACTTCCTGACAGTTAGAACAATTAACCAGTGGAACAACCTGCCTCCAGAAGCGGTGAATGCGCCAACACTGGAAGTTTTTAAGAAGAAACTGGACAGCCATTTGTCCGGAATGGTATAGGGTTTCCTGCCTGAGCAGGAGGTTGGACTAGATGACCTCCAAGGTCCCTTCCAACTTTATTATTATTATTATTATTATTATTATTATTATTATTATTATTATTATTATTATTATTATTATTATTATTATTATTATTATTATTATTATTATTATATGTTGGAAGTAAAGTACATATGAGAATAAACTGAACTCTTATCAATAGTTCAAAACTGAGAAGTAGTTAAAGTTTTAGGAACAAATGCATAAAGAATGCCTAGGGTGAATTCAGAGGGTTTTTTGAGTTTGTCAATGTGCGTGTGTATTTTCTAATGCATGGTTGTTGACTGAGAAATTGGTGATTTCCAATAATTGCTAGTTAGTGGCATGATGCAATAAGAAGCATGGATCTTAAAATTAATGTATCAAAGTCCAAGGTAATTGTGTTTGATAGGAAAATTGATATGAGTAATTCAAGTTACTTATTACTAGCAAAAGACAAAAAAGTGAATATCACTGAGTCCTAACTATGAGAAAATAGGAAAAGAAATATTAAAAGGCGAAAAGTACTTATTTAAAGGTAAGATAATATATGATCTGTCAGAAGTCAGTATTTACATGGAGGCTATATTGCATACTTGGTGTAGTGATTAAAGGTACTAGGTTAGAAAGTAGGAGACCATGAGTTCTAGTCCTGCCTTAGACACAAAATGAGCTAAATGATTTTGAACCAGTCACTTTTTCTCAAGTTTAGGAAGGAGGCAACAGTAAACCACTTCTAAAATCTTGCCAAGGAATGAGTCTACATAGTCACAGGAGTCAAAAACTAACCCAAAGGCACCAAATAAATAATAACATTTTAAAACACCATACATAAAGAAAAAGAGCAATATACAGTATTACTTATCTAAAAAAATCAGAATTAAAAAGTCATTCCAGCATAGGTACTATTTATCATCTTCTCATCTAAGATATAGAAATACATAATCTTCTGAGAAATGGAAACTGAATCATTAATAATCTCCTCCCACTTCAAAAGACTGAAATAAAAATAAAATGATAGAATCCTATTAAGTATAATGAGATATTTAACCATGTACCTTAAAATAAATACCAAGGGAAATAAACACAAGAAACATTTATCAGCGAGCTTAAATAACCATATCCCAATATTATTTTTCTCATTAGTACTAAAATCCCACAATGAATGTAAGCTAAAATTCTGTTTTGTATTGTAATGTAGCTTTATATTAAATTCCAAAATGAAACTTTGATCTTTTACAATTACTGTATAATAATGTATTATGTCAAGGCAAAATAAAATGATAAGAAACGTGAGATCAATTTCAAATGAATGAACTGAAAGCACAAAACCACAGATAATCATTACACATATTTGTATATATATTTATATACGTTGTTTGAAATCTTACAAACATAGACTTAACATTTCATGTTTCCTGTTGAACATAAGATAGATAAGCTTTATTGTCATTTTTTTATTGTGGGCACAACGGCACACATCAAAAATGAAATTTAGTTGCCTGCTCTCAAAGTGAAACACATACATGACACACACCTAAATATACTATGTACAACATATGTATAGACCCACACCCCTACATATACATAACAAATAAATATTAAATACTGTCCATCTTGAATATATAACGGAAGGAAGAAGCTTGAGATTTCACAAGGTTAATGCTGTATGGAATGAAACTATGGCTGAATCTGGATGTTCTGCTATGGTTACCACGAAGCCTTCTCCCAGAAGGTAACAAGGAAAACAGGTCATGAAGACGATGTGTAGTGTCCCAGATAATCTTACGGACCCTGCTCAAACAACGTTTCTGGTGTTATGTCTTGGATGGGAGGGAGGGAACTGCCAATGATTTTTTTAGCGACCCTCACCACTCTCTGCACCGCCTTCCTGTCTGAAGCAGTGCAGTGATGCTTCCAAACCAGACTGGGATGCTGTATGACAGGATGCTCTAGATCGTTCCCCCTGTAGAAAGTGGTCAGGACAGGGGAAGGAAGATGTACTTTTCTCATGCAACGCAGAAAATGCAGGCGCTGCTGTGCCCGCTTCACCAGTTTCTCACTGTTGAGCGACCAAGCCCGCCTACTTGTTAGTTGCACACCCAGGAATTTAATGTTGATAACCATCTCCACAGGTGAATCATTAATACACAGAGAAGTGTGGCTGTGCCTGCCTTTTCTGAAATTGACAATAATCTCTTTGGTTTTTCTGGTATTTAAAACTAGGCTGTTTTCCTTACACCAGTTCACCAACCCCTCAACCTCCTTGCGGTAAGCTTCCACCTTGTTATCCTGAATAAGGCCCTCTACTGTTGTATCATCTGCTAACTTCACAATATGGTTAGTGGCAAACGTAGCACAACAGTCATGGGTCAACAGGGTGAACAGCAGCAGACTTAAGACATTCATTCATTTTGTGCTTGAAAATTCATCCATGATTAAATAACTCAAATATATTTTTCAGCAGGCATAATTTACAGTGATTTGGTCAAATGCTGTTAGTCTCCAAAGACATTGAAAAACCTGTGCTTTCCTGTTTTTGTTTGTTCTGAATCTAGAAAGGAAAAAGCAAAATATGTAGTAGTTGGCTCTATGTGGTTAATAATTGGGAAATCTTATCCAATTCCACCCTTTTTGGTCCTCTTCCATCATCAACTCATGTGACCCTAAGAGTATCCAAAATGTAAAACAGAAACAGAGATGGAGCTTTTAAGGAAGTCCCATTTCATGGGGATTGTCTAGGATTTTGTCTCTCTCTTAGAACTGCTAGCAGGTAATGATCTGGCAAGACTTCACAAAATAGTTGACAACAAGAAATTGAATTTGGGGTGAAATTAGATTCCTCTTGAGTTTGTTGCGAGAATTAATAGTTCACTTCATATTCTAGTCTGTCAATTGTCCTTGTTGAGAATGGAATGCAAACAGGACAATTGTGTATTCAATAAATTTGACCATTTATTTTTTCCTTAATAACCTGTATCTGAATTCCTATACACATACTTTTTTAATAAACATAGTAAAAGCTAATACAAACTAAACTAAAAGAAACAAACAGAACTTAAGAAGGTGTAGAAAAAAGAAAAGGAAAATAAAGAAGAGAAAAGAAAATAGCAACAAAATAGTTCCCAACCTTCATCACACTGAGCATAAGCGAATGAAATAACTTTCACCCTCTTTTAAAGTTGCAAACAAAAATAAATTCTTCTCCACACAGCCTAACTTTTATCTGCACAATCATCATCTTTTCATTGTTGGTTCAGCAAAAAGTCCATTAGGAGTTACTAGAAATATCAAACAAATAGTTAATCCCTAGTTAAATAGTCCATCTTTATATTCCTTCTTTTTGTTCTGCACAATCTTTACCTTTAAATCATTCCTGTGGCATCACAAGAGTTGATATTTCATCCTCTTTAGCTTTTAAAAGGAATCTTCAAAGTTTTCATTAATCTGCTATGTAAACACTATAAAAAGACATTGTTCAGGATTTCTTGTCACTCATATCCAATTCCTTGATTTGTTGATTTGACTTTTGTATTCCCATTTTGCTAATCTTGATTTTGCTGTCTTCTATGCAAACTCTATCCAAACTCTATAATGATTATGTCAGATAAAAAGTTTCATAAACGTTTTCTCATCTTCTTGTAAAAGTTTATCCATTGAAATCTGTATCCTTTCTGAAATAGTATGAATATTTCAGTCCATGTTTCAAAAAACCCTTTAGTATAAAAAAAGTTATAGCAAGTTTAGGCATTTTAACACTTTTCTGCCTAGTTCAGTAGCTCCTTAGTGTCCATTTGCAACCGTCATTTAGCCTCAGTTCTTAATTTGAGTTTAGTTCAATTTCAGTCATTTTCCATGAGCATATTAACTATAAATTTATTTTTCAAAATCTTACTACAAAGGTTATGCAGAAATAAATTTCTTCATAGAATTGTAGTTTTAAAAAGGGTATACAGTAGAAATTTTGTGCAGAATTCTATTGGCATTTTGCCAATTGTATTTATTTTAAATTATTAAGTCTCTGTTTAAAATATCTTAAATTCAAAGAAGATAAAATCCACCAGGTGTAAAATTAAGCCCACTGTTTTAAGGTCCCTAATATTCATACATTGAGTAAGTTGCCATTTCCAAATGTGATTAGAAAGTATGCTTAACTTGTGAGGAGTTGCCATACAGAGTATGTGTAGGCAATTTCCTGTTCTCTCCATCTCTGAAGAAATTTGAATGGCTCGTCAAATCACTAGTCTTTTAACTGCACAGTGGTTGTCATCTCTACTTGTTCATGGAGACGTTCAGTCAGCCACAACCAGACTCACAATTCAAAAATGTCTTCATGTAGTTATACTTTTTAAAAAGATATATAGTAGAAATTTTGTGCAGAGTTCTGTGCATTAGGCAGCATTGTATGACAAGCTTAGTAAAAATTATAGATGACAGCATATCAGGATTTTTTGAAAAGAAATGACAGACTGTCTGCATATAGATTGTCCACATCATTACTATTAATATCTCCTTATGTCTATATTTATCCCCATATCCTTTATTTTAGTTGTTGAATTTATCTATAGCAGGGGCTAGATTTATATGCTGAAGGAAAAAAAATCAGTGAATGAGAAGAAAACAAAAATCCCCAAGTCTGATTAATATATCAGTGGATGACCACTGGGAAATCCCAGGACTGTAACCTAGAATTGGAAATAACAACAACAAAAACATCTCTGGAAAATGTAATGGCCAACCTGTCTAGTGTTACAAAAATAAACAAAATACAAATGCTAGTGTCATAAACAAATACCATCAGACAGCTGGCGACAAGTACATGGAAGTAGGATTTATATCTCTGTATTTCAACATGTTGTATTATTTGCAACAGGATGTTCTGTTATCATCCAGATTCAAGCTCTACCTTTACCTTTTTAAAAAGCTGAGAAGGCTTCATTTCCCTTTTTTTTAAAGAGTTCAGTCTTAGCAATGTTGGAAGAAAAGTCTTCATCATGGTTCATCGAAGCTGGGAATAAACATGGCAACTGCTTTGGGAAGAAGAGAGCCAGACAGGAAGATGGTTCTGGCAGCAAGAGAAGTGAAAAAAGGGCTGAGCACATGTGGGTAGTGGGTTTTTATACCCTCTGAAGCCTTTTGTTTTAAGTAGTTTCCTGTTCCTGTTTTAGGCTTTGTATTTCCTGTGTCATGTATTCTGACCTGAGACTGGGTGTGCCTTTCTGGTAGGGTTGCCAGGTCTGCTTCCAAAAAATAGCGGACAAGCGGGGGGGGGGGGGGTTTAGGTAGTAAAAAAAAGTAGATTGTACAGCTTTAGATTACGTACCATTTCATCATAAAGCTTTTGAATAAAAAAAAGTCCACTATTTTGTGAAAAAAAATAGTGAACATAATGTGAAAAAAGTGGACTGTCCACTCAAATAGTGGACACCTGGCAACCCTACTTTCTGGTATTCTTGATGGTGGTAGGTTAATCTTATTATGTCCAAAGGTCATATCCTGCTTCCCTGGGGCTGATGACTCTTAGAGTTTGGATGGGGTATGTAGATTTTAGGTCTTTGTCTTCTTAATCTCCTAGCTCCCTGGATTTACATCTGCATCTCTATAGAGCTGGTTCCTGCTTGGGGAGGGAGGCCTGGGGCTATTAAGAAAACTGGACATGCTTTCCTGCCTCTTTAAGATCCTTTGAGAAAATATATTTTCCTGCCCTTTTAATATTTCCTTCTCTGGAGGAGCTGACTTCCCACAGCAGAATGAATATTAGAGTAAGGATAGTATTACACTGAATGTATTTTCCCATCTTGGACTTCTGTTTCTTTTTTTCTGGGGCTTTCCTTCATTTTAGATCAGAGTGTAATTTAAGGAGAGGCCTTGCTAGGTTATACTCAGCCTGACTAACACCTGAGGCCTTGGCTTAGAACTGCAATACACCTCTCAACATGGTTCGCCAAGGAATATTACTAAGAATGATCGTAAAAAAATAGTAGAAGTGGGAGCAGACACATAATAGATTCCATCCTTCTTCCCTTTCTAATCTTCTAATTTGGGATTGTACCAAATATCCTGTCAAGATAATATGGCATATTATTGCTAAATAGAAAAATTGGCTCCAAAGCTTGAAGGTTTCACTTATCCTGAATGAATCCTATGGGACATTAATTAGATATTTAAGTCTATTAAAAAAACCAGAATGATGGAGGTATGAAGCCTTTCTCAATGTATTTAAATTTCTCTTAATGCAAACAAGTTTCCATAGTTTCAGCAATTAACCTTGTAGTCAGACAGATTCAGGAAACTAAAATGAAGAGGTAAGTAAGAAAGCATAAAACAAGTAAATAAAATAAAATGTAATCTTATCTTATATTAAGGTACTTATCTGAGTCTTTACCTTTCAGTACTGTCTTACAATATTATATAAACACTTATCTATTCCAAGCTGCAACAAAGTGAAAAATAATTGATACAGCCACTAATTTCCACTGTAATTTATATCCAAAGGCATAGATTCATCATTTACATATTGTAAACAGTACAGCCCTGTGCATATATACTCATTTAAAAAGACTTACTGAATCCAATACATTTTCTATGTATGTAGATATAGAATTGCAATCACAGAGCTTTTCCATATTGCAGCCTTCAGTTGCTTGTCCCCAGGGATAAAGTGGTCCAAAATGTAGCTGATTTAAGAAATCCTTTTCTGTATTTCAACTCCTTCCTTGCTTTGGATGCAGTGGTGACTTGATATTATGTCCAAATTGTGTCAACTAAAACCTCCACTATAGGAATTTTCTGCTTTTTATACTTCCTGGGCCTGTAAACAAAATGACCATTTAATCCTTTTTTCTGTTCATGGACTACAAGGTGAAAGTGGCAGAATTCTTATCAATTTCATCTGGTTAAAAACAAAAACTGCTCTATCATTTCACTTTTCTATCAGTTAATTTTTGGATAGGGGGTGGGTGAGCTGAAGAAACCTACGGTAACTTGTCATCATTCCACATTAGAAAAAAATGGAGGGCAGTGACTATCAGAAGGGAAGCTGCATTCTGCCACAAGCCACAGTAGCTGAATAAAACTAAAAGGCTTTGCTTAAGAGTTGAAGTGCAGTATGCAAAACAAATGGCCCAACTAGAATCGGCACATACTGTAACAGATAATATGAAGCCAAAAAAATACAGATGAAAGTTGTAGATTGTGACCTCATGTCTTCCTGCCTTTGGGAAATAGTGGCTGCTTCATGTTGGTACTGGAGTAAGCAAGAAATACAGATCTGCCCAGAGACTGTCACATCAGTTGTATTATTTTACATTTGTTGTTATATCAACTGCTGTATTTGCCACAATCCTATGGTGCTTCTAAATGCCTATTCACAGTAAATTGAGGGACTTCAGAAGTTTACTACATTTCCTTTATACCTCATGGCTTGATTTCCATTTCTAAAAATTCCCACTTAGTGCATCTTTCATTTTTTTTCATTCCTTCCCCTTCTTGAAACGCTATTAAACTATAACAAAGTCTTGCAAATCTGAATGCATTTCCCCTCTCTCCTTTTATCTTTATGTCAGCTAGGAAAGGGCTTATCAGAGATGTTTGCTCAAGTTATTTTCTTGAACTAGGCTTAAGTCCTGCTTATCTGTCCATGGTCTTGGTAGTTCTCTTTTTCCTGTCCTTCATGACCATCCCTTTGTCCTTTATATGATGTGGTTCAACAGTCTGTCAACAGGTTCAGAGTGAAGCTTCCAGATCTCACTACTTCAGTAAAACACTGACTTCAAAGTGTTAGAGGAAACAATTGAAACCTATTATTTCTGCCAAATAACATGTTACAGAAGTATTTCCTGAAAGGGTTCCAAAGTTCTGCACCTGTCACAATCACGACTCTCTTATTTTGTATCTATAAACAACTACATAAAAATAGTAAGTATGGATTCAATTTTACATAAAAGTGTGTTTAATTTTTCTACCATGTAGATGTTGTGTCAGTTTCTATTCATTTATGTATGGGCTCATTGAAATATAATTTGACCAAGGATGCCTACATTTTTGCATGTAATTATACACTATCACAATATGCCTTTTCAAAATCCAGGTAGGCCTGCCAGTTTCTGAATTCTTAAATGTAAACAATCACTGAGAGTTAAGATGGAGATTAAAGCTAGGAACCAAGATAGGTTTCCTCTATATAGTTTCAGGTAATGAATGGCCAATGCCAGGGAAAAAAAAGGGTAATGTAATCTCCTCAGTTCTGGTTTTATGTTGTTCATAAATTGCTATATTCATAAATGTCTATAATATTCCAAGTACTACAAAAAATATTCAGTGTTACACTGGAGACTGATCAGAGAAAGAATATCTTATCTATCATATATTATATTTCAATCATTTACTGTACAAATATAGAAGAACATTTATATTTGCATACAGCAGAATGGAACATTTCAAATGAACAGATTCTTTTTTTATTCATGTACTTAAGACTATTTATTACAAAAAAACCTATATACTCCATTTTCTCTGTGTTTTAATAATCACAAAGTGGGTATTTCACAATCTAGCCTGCAAATCAATTGAAACTCTGATTTATTTATTCATTTTTCTTCCATTCAATCATATCCAGTGCTCAGGGGCTGCCTGGACAAGGCACTGCAGTTTTCTGTCCAAGGCTTTTTCAGAAGTGGTTTGCCCTTGTTTCCTTCCTAGGGCTGAGAGAAAGTGACTGGCCCAAGGTCACCCAGCTGTATTTGTGCCTAAGGTAGGATTAGAACTCATGGTCTCCCAGTTTCTAGCCTTAACCATTACACAAAACTGACTCTCAAAGTTGATTTACAATATGCAATAAATGTGTAAGCCAAAACGAAGATAAAGTATTTATTTTCTTTTTTATGTTTACATGAGGGCAGGAAAATGAACTTTTCCAAATGTGATTTCACATGTGAGCCCGTTGCTGAGTAAACAGAAAGCTATCACTGGGATTAAATGAAATCCTTAGCGTTATATTTAATGATTCATTGCAAACAAGCCTTGCCATATGAAGTTGTATTAGAGACAAGAATGTGTTTAATGAATCCTAAATGTTACTAAGGTTTGGCAATGTTAAATGATTACTCTAATATGTCCAATAATTTTGTCTTTTTTTCCTGTAGAAGATCCAAAGAGCAATTTTATGTATTACTGAATTTATTTGAATGTATTTTGTCAGTAGTATTGAATGCTAATTAATTTCTTCAATAATTAAAAAAACTGGAATTAAAATAGAGGTTATTTTTCTTTCTTGAAATAAAAAAAAAAGATTTTGGTTCCCTTTGCTTCCAGATATGCTGAATAGAATCATTTAGAATTTAGTTAGAATTGCTTTAAATTTTATTATAGGCAAAGTTAATACAAGTGTGATGGGGCACTATATATCAAAAGATTCATGAAACTTTCATGGTATTTTCTTCAAACTCCAAAGGGGTTTAGACTAAAAATGGATTATTTTATAGCACAGGGATCTTTTAAAGAAAATAAAAGTACCAAAAGTAATCACAGGTGTACACACATAGCAAATTCAGATCCTGAGTTCAATTACTTTGATAGAAGTGGACATTTTTTGTGTTTACGTGTATATCTGAATGAGATGCAAATTTAAACTTAATATACCATTAGATGGAAAGGGATACTAAAATATCCATGCCTGGACTTTATAACTAAGTTCAGCTCATATTTTTGCATCAATTTATCCAAGAGACTTAATCATAATACCTAGATTTAACTGTGTCTATTAGATAGTCAGTTTATTATGGTTACTTTCTTATGCCCCATCTTTTTAATGATGCACAGTGGAAAGAAACCAGTCATTCCTTAGAGAATTCCTAGTATTTTATGTACGAGTTCTTATGAATGCTTCCAGAACAAGTTCTTCACTATTTTAAGAGATACTAACAAGTCATATTTCTGACAGCTTTGAGAATATAATCCTTGTTTGATTGCTACAGCTGCAAAATGGTTAAACTGAATAGTGGGGAAACATAACGTGTATCAGCTCAGACAAGCTTGTATATTATAAGCTAAGGCACCTCTCATCTTTCAGGCTCACATACTTCTAATTTATTGTTATACATTCTGAGCAAAGATATTGAAAATCCACTCCAATTTAATATCAAAATATACAGTTCAGACCAGTTTGATCTGATAATAGATGTATGCACAGTATGGGAGTTTTCATAAATGGTACTATTTGAGAAGAGGAATCATAATCAGATATATAGAGAAATAGGGATAGCTGCTTGGTCTGCATTTAAGTGAATATAACTAATTTGCATTTTAGACACATGTACAGTTTGGAATACCTTAGCCATTATATTTGTATATTTTTCTGTCAATGAAGCTTCAATTCTTGGTGCAGCATTTGTTGGCTCAGCTACATCCCATAATTCTATTTTCAAAGTAGTCAAGTAAGTTGTTTCAGATGACAAAGAAATACTTTATTCACAGGCAGACAGTCAAGCAAACTTCCAGCAAAGAAATGGCAAATTAAAGGGAGCTCTGCTGAGCTTGGACCTGATGGCCATGACAGAATGCAGGCAGTGGTGAGATTCAAATATGTGAACAACTGGTTTTCTGTGTGGATGCCGCTTCCGGAAGTCCATTCTGGGTCTGAGCAACAAAAAATTAGCTACCGGTTCTGCCGAAGTGGTGTGAACCGGCTGAATCCCACCACTGAATGCAGGGTAAACAAATGGATCAGCTCTTCAGGATTTATCTCCAGACAAGGAGAGGACTTGGAATTCCACACATGTGTTCTAGACAGTGGCACTTCATGAGAAAACTGACAGAAAACAGTTTCTCATGGGTTTTAGAGTTCCATCTTTGTGCAAACCATGGTCAGCACTTTTTAAAGACACTGAGTTCACATACTTCCTTTATTAATTACTTTTGGAAATTGCCTTTTTTTTTTTTCCAATATAAATTTTTTTATTATTTTTCATCATAAAAAAAAACATCACAAATGTTACACAATGCTATATGAGAAACCCCACACCCCCCACCCCCCCGGACTTCCCAAACCTAATCCCAGGATAATATTCAGATATAAGTAAACAAATATTAGTATTTCTAACTCCACAAAGTATATTATTCTACATGAGTAGGTAAAATATATAAAAGAAAAGAAAAAGAAATTTTTTTCTAAAAACCTAAATTATATTCCACCACTCTATGCTTCTTTTGAATATAAACAATCCATCTTCTCCATATTAATAAAAATTGTTCATTTGAATAATTCTTCAAATAAGCCGAAATCTTTGCCATTTCAGCAAGGTGCGAAACTTTCAATCTCCAGTCTTCCATTGTAGGTAAAATTTTACTCTTCCAATTTTGAGCTATCAACAAACGGGCAGCAGTTAAGCAATATAACATCAAATTCGTTTCTTTTACGTCCAAATTTTGTGTGATACCTAGGAGAAACAACTGAGGCGAAAAAGTAATTCTTCTTTTGAAAATTTGCTATAAGTTCCACCACAATTTTATCCAAAAGGCCTTAATAACCTTGCAAGTCCACCACATATGGAAAAAAGTTGCATCTTGTTGTCCACACCTCCAACACTTGGATTCATAATTCTCATAAATGCGAGACATAGTTGCAGGATCCATGTGCCATCTGTAAAACATTTTATAGAAATTCTCACGTAGATTTTGAGCTTGCGTA
>NW_015388336.1:229355-233405 GCF_001527695.2 Protobothrops mucrosquamatus | reverse complement strand
GGCAAAATCATGTCTTTGTGGTCTTTAACCGAAGCTACCGTATTTATCAGGCTTGTGTATTCTTTAGCTGTTTCAGCTTCAGCTGTGTTACTTGGAAGAAATGACTAGGGAATATGCTTCACAAAATAAGTTATGTGTCAACACTGCTGCTTCAGAACAACTGCTGTATGTTTGAGTTTAGGGAGCAGGGCAGCCTCAGGATATCCTTGAGGAAACCAGGAATCTGAGATAGATTTTTATATCCAAAGTGCCATCAATCTTAAAGGATTCATATAGTTTTCCTAAACTATAGTTTGTTTGTTTGTTTTTTTAAAAAAAATACAAACTCCTTTTACTATGGAATTCCCTATACTTACCATAGGAACTAGTATAGGCTGATGATCTGGTTAGTAGCAAAACCTTTAATGTATTGACTAACACAGGGGTGTCAAACTCAATTTCACTGAGGGCCGCATCAGAAGAATGTTGAGCCTCAGCAGTAGCTTCTGCCTAAAACCAGGATTCCCAGGAATCTGGAATCTGGTATTCTCAGCAGAAGATTACAGCTAAAAGGAGGGACCTCATAGTTTTACTTTTTCTGTGATTACAACCATTGGCTAATTGCTACCCTTGCATTAAAACTATATTCCTTTTCTGTAGGTGACATCCTGCTGATCCTCTGCCTTCTTATATAGATCTTTCTAACCCAGAGGTTATATGAAATTGAATGGCAGCCTTGCAATAATGTTAAGGCTTTTCTTTGCAACCCGGACAATTATTTCTGGCCTCAAATAAAATAAAATGCAAGAACCCAAATCTCAAAACTGCTATCACACATATAGGAAGAGTACTAAAGAAAAGTACTAGAAGTAGTTTAATGTTAGAGTGCTAAAGTACTAAAAAAAGGGTTGTGATGGTTCAGCATTTAAAGGCGCTGAGCTTATCAGCTGGAGAGCTGACAGCCCAGGTTCAAGACTTGAGCACTATGCAATGGGGTGAGCTCCTGTCCTTGCCCTACTGTAGCTCCTGCCCATCTAGCAGCTCAAAAGCATGCACATGCAAGTAGATAAATAGGTACCCTTTCAGTGAGAAGGTAACAGCATTCTGTGCACTTTTGGCATATAGCTATGCTGGCCACATGACCATGGAAATTATCTTCGGACAATGATTGCTCCCCTGGCTAATATAAACAAACAAACAAACAAATAAATAAAATAAATACTCATGGATTAATCTAAAAAAATAATCTTGACCAGGGAAATAAAGTGCTGGAAAGGGCAAGACATCTGTATGGCAACTAGGGTGAGAAATGTTGACCCCTGTGGTGGATGTTATTTTCATAATTTCCTTACTGATTGCACTTCAAGCTGGTCAATGCAGTTAGTAGGTTCTGCTTAAAGACATTTAGCAGCCATCCCTCTTGTTGAAACACACTTTGCACCATCCTCTCCTTTCCTGTCACTGGATCTAAAATTAGGTTTGCATTGTCTTGAAGTTGAAGTTAAAACATTTTTTTTAACTTCATTTAAACTGAAAGTAAGTTTGCCAGATCCATTCAAAATGATTTGAATTGTTAACTAAAGTGGTGGGCTCAAACGGGGTTTTTTTCAAAAGAAAACTGGACTGTTTTTTTCCCCTTGAGGAGGAAGAAGAAAATGTTTACTTTTCATTCAAGAAGTTTCATCATTTCTGATGGTGGTGAAGCAAAACATTTCTTCTTCTTGCTCAGGGAAAAACAACCAGTCCAGTTTTCTTTTGAAAAAGCACCTCTGAGACATCTATGACCTGGCTGACTGAGAATCTCCACAGACATTTAAAGTGGTGGGCACTCTTTCCATGTAACTGCTCTTGAGATTTAATTTTGTTTTTAGTCATCTTTAAAAAAAATCATGACTTTCTTTAATTAATTGTTTCAGGACACTTGTTATCCATGTCATCTGTAAAATGTATAGCTGTGCAAAGTTACATCTATTCATGACTTTTTCCAATCCAATATCAGTTTACATTATTAAGAAGAATCTCCAACTTCTTTTTAATGTACTCTGGTCTTACTTACAAAGCCACATTTTTATGTATATTAACTTTGCTACCATCTCTTAAAACAATTATTCAAAATGGCATATTATCTAAGAGCTTCTGCCTTTTCAGCCATACTGTATCATATTAGATCAGGCATGTCAAACTTGCGACGTCACGTGACATCGTGCGACGTATCGGAGCTTTTTTGCCATTGCCGGCAATGGGGTGGGTGCAGCTCCAGTATGATGAAACCAGCCCACGGGCCAGCAGTTTGACACCCCTGCATTAGATGGTCTAATTATATTAATCAGATGATCTAAACAGATCATGCCAAACAAATCTTATTTCATTCTTTGACAAAGTGACTAAATTAGTGCACTGGCGTAATGTTGTGGACATAGTATACTTGGATTTCAGAAAGGCATTTTACAAAGTAGACCACAACCTACTTCTTAGTGAGTTAGAAAAATGTGGGATAGACAGCATCACCCCCAGATGGATTTGTAACTGGCTGACAAACTGCACTCAATGTTTAGTCCTTAATTGAACTACGTCTACATGGAGGGAAGAAACAGTGGGTACCCAAAGTTTTGTCTTAGGCCCAATACTCTTCTATATCTTCATAATTGATTTAAGGACTAGGACTAGTGTTCCAATATCTGATGGGCTGCCACAAGAAGAGGGAGGAGGGTCAACCTATTTTCCAAAGTACCAGAAAGCAGGACAAGAAGCAATTGATGGAAACTAATCAAAGAGAAAAGCAACCTAGAACTAAGGAGAAATTGCCTAGTAATGAGAATAATTAATCAATGGAATGGGTTGCTTTCAGAAGTTGTGGGTGCTCCATCACTGGAAGTTTTTTTAAGAAATTGGACAGCCATTTGTCAGAAGGTACAGGGCCTCCTACTTGTGCAGAGGATTGGACTAGAAGACTTCCAAGGTCCCCCCACCAAAAAAAAACCTCTGTTACTCTGTTATCTTAAATGTATTTGAAAACTAGAAATTGAAAAACAAAAGAGAATTTGAGTTATAAGAATATATATACATATGCACATACACACACATACACATACACAACCATACATAGACTAAAGGCCGTTCCACATATTTTTTGTGCCAATCCAAGATCAAATCATTATAGCTATTTCATATCTCAGCTGATTAACTGTAGGTACAGTTGTGATTAAGGGAAACTCCAAAAACTTTATCTCTGCTTTAGTTACAGAAAAGGTAGCTTTCTATTAGTAGAAAATCTATCTTTCTAAAGATCTGTAAAAGATCCATAAGCCTGGAAGAAAGAAAATGTATTTTCAAAAAGTGGAGAAAAGAATAGAGCAGGCAATCTGTCATTAATAGCTAGAAAGATTACACAGTAGAACATAAAGAGAAACATGTTTAAGAATCTTCACACAAGGCATGGGTTTTTCAAGAAAAAAATCCTTATGGATTAAACTTTTTTTAAGGGAAAAGTAAAGAGGGTAACATCCTCAGAAGAGTGTAGGTTTACTGCAAACATAATACATCTTGACCTGCTAATATTTTAACCCAGTATCCCTTGATAAATAGACTAGATTCACAGTGGTGGCGAATCTATGGCATGGGTGCCAGAGGCGGCACTCAGAGCCCTCTCTGTGGGCACACACGCCGTCACCCCAGTCCTTCAACTGGGTTTTATAAAACCTTTTTGCTTTAGGCCTCCGCTGCCGTGTAAAAAAAAAAAAAGGTTCAATCAATCAGTCAATTTCAATTTCTCGTGGGAAAAAAAAGATCTTGCAAAGTTGGAACTTTTGATTGAACTTTTTAGTCCCACCCAGTCTGCTGTTACCACTGCAGCCACGCCCACCCAATGGGCCACACCCACCCGGCACCCGACAATGCATAAGTGGGTTTTGGGTTGCAATTTGGGCACTCGGTCTCTAAAAGGTTCGCCATCACTGGACTAGAAAGTCCGTTAAGTATGAGCTGGGTAGAGCAACAATTAAATAGACACATAGCTGGTGTGAAAATCGCATGGATCACAATTAAATAGATATGTAGCTGGTGTGAAAACCA
>NW_015388336.1:196522-226941 GCF_001527695.2 Protobothrops mucrosquamatus | reverse complement strand
ACACCCACCCGGCACCCGACAATGCATAAGTGGGTTTTGGGTTGCAATTTGGGCACTCGGTCTCTAAAAGGTTCGCCATCACTGGACTAGAAAGTCCGTTAAGTATGAGCTGGGTAGAGCAACAATTAAATAGACACATAGCTGGTGTGAAAATCGCATGGATCACAATTAAATAGATATGTAGCTGGTGTGAAAACCACAACATGCTCATGAAAGATTCATCAACCAATTGGAGATGGGTTCAATTCTGGGCCCTTAATGTCTAAGAATATACAGTTTTAATGACTTGTAGGAAAAGATGGAGTGATTTCTTCCAGATTTGCAGATAACCACAAATTGAGCAGAATAACATTTGAATCGATACACTGTATGGAAGGTGAGTTGGAAAACATATTAAATGCTCCTTTGCATCTCTGTGATACTGTTCTGATTCCTAGGTAGCCAACTATCACACCTCCCTGTGGATGCCAGTATCTTCTTACCTTTTCATAAGGTATCATTTGAATTAGTGAAGTGCAAGAACTGTAGTTCCTTATCACCACTTCACTAACTTAAAGCATAGAACATAGAATAACAGAGTTGAGAGACACCTTTGAGGTCTTCTATCAACCCCCTGTTCAAGTAGGAGATACCATTTCAGACAAATGGCTATCCAGACTCTTTTTAAAAGCCTCCAGTGATGGAGCACCCACAACTTCTGGAGGCAAGCCATTCCACTGGTTGATTGTTCTCACTGTTAGGAAATTTCTTCTTAGTTCTAGGTTGCTTCACTCCTTGATTAGTTTCCATCCATTCTTGTCTTGCCTTCTGCTGTTTTGAAAAACAGATTGACTCCCTCTTCTTTGTGGCAGCCCCTCAAATATTTTTTATTTGAAAATAAGATTAAAATAAGCACCATCGTGGAAACAAATTAGTGAGGAATTGCAAGTAGAGAGCTAGCCTGTGTTGAGGTTTGTTTGTTTTTTGCTCATTTGTTTCTTTCTGAGTGCTTATGTGTTTGTCTTATGAGCCCCAATGCAAGTGATAAGGACTGCGACAATGAGGATAAACGCAGCAATACAAAAATGTTTCTGAGGGTTTGAGTGTTGAACTAAATAGCTATGCAGAAGGAGCCTAAATGTCGTTCTATACACAATCCTTGCATATCCCCACATCTAGTGTTTGTGCAAAATAAATCCATGTAAATGTAGAAGATGTAAAACAGAGGGACAATAAAAAAAGAATATAGTCCTATGTGGGGAACAGTTCGAAAGATGGATTTGCTTCATTTCAGTATTTGTGATAGTAGATTTTGCTAATTACTTTCTGAGTCATGCTTTAATAAAAAACAATAATATGCTGTTTTCTTTTCTCAACAGACTAGTTCTGGACTGTAGAAATTTGCTAATTTTCAAACAATGGCAGGGAAGTTTTAGAAAATGACTACATTCTGCAAAACAACAGAGAAGTAAGCAAATATTATTGAACCTCAGCATTACCTTGAAAAATATATTAATGGTAATTTATGTTGAGAAGTGTAATTAAATTTTAATAATCGAAGAAGCTACTGCTTACCTCTTTGCTGAAATTGAATACTCTGGAAAGGGTAAAATTCTCTTCCTCTTGAATCTTCCTTAGCCTTCTTGCTGATTATCTGTATCTTCGGCATAGTTTCCCAAGATGCTAATATGCAGTGGTATGTGAGAATGACGTTGGGAATAAAAGATATCTCAGTCCACAGATAGTTAAGAGGCATGGGAAGCATTCTTAACCCTAGTTTTCTGGAGAGTAAAAAGAGAAGTAAAATACTTTTAGTCTTGTAAGATTCTGTTAATGAACTTTGCAATAAAAATAGAATTAGTTTATGATTCTTATCTGCACTACTTCCAAGGCTAACATTATGCTTTCTTGGAGCTGAAGAACAGAAAGAAAGAGAGAGAGAGAGAGAGAGAGGGAGGGAGGGAGGGAGGGAGGAAGGAAGGAAGGAAAGAAAGAAAGAAAGAAAGAAAGAAAGAAAGAAAGAAAGAAAGAAAGAGAAAAATAAATAAACAAACAAACAAATAAATAAATAAATGAAGTGAGTCCCAAAAATTATCGTAAACATTAAAAATGATTAGAATAGCAGGTCTCCATCTACCAAAGAAAAGTAAACAAGAAGCAAGGAATGTAGGGAACATCATGTGGAAAGGGGCTAGAGGAGATGGCGAATAGCCTTCTGCTAGCATTGTATTTCTAAAAATGTTATATCATGATGTGAAACAGTAAAATCCCCTATCCCTATGCAATAGCATTCCACAAGAGCTTAAAATCCAAAATGAGAATAACAACAAAACCTTGGGTAGCTCTCATCTATGCAGTTGGGGTCTTTCTTTTCAGGTACTTTTTCAACTTATCTTTTAAGGGAATCAGAGATCACCTAAGAAGTGTATAAAACATTTAAGAAGGCTTACACATGTATAAATAGCAGTTCATGGAAGGCATGCATTGCTGGAAGCCGAGTCATCCAATGGGCACCAGTTATGTCAAGTGGACTGCACAGTTCACAGGAGGAGATTCATACCACCCATTTCACATATTGAAAATACATCTCAAAATTTTGTGGTTTTTTCCTGTCGGCAGAAGAAGCAAGAAAAATGTAAAAATCCTGTATGAAGGAACGACTTAGGGTTGCCTTATAATGCTGTTACGTTTAGAGGACTAGTACAATAATGCATTACATTAGTACAAAAATGGTCTTCAATCCACAAAGGCTTTCTATTCTGCAGCTCAAAGCATCCATCAAAATTTGAATCCGCCTCCACATTTATTTCTCTCTCTCTACCCTGGATGATTGCCTGATCTCTCTGTTACTGAAGGTCCCTACTGAAGTGTTTTTCAAATGGTAGAATGCCCAATTCTTTCCATTACATTTATTTTAGTTCTCACCATTCATCCATTTGCTGGTTAAATTATGAGGCTATTTTGTTTGATTTGCTGTTGTTGTACATTCAATCGACCATTCTATTTCTTTCAGATCTCCTGATTTTCTGTGTGATTGTCCTCATCACTCTCTCCCCATTACATTTTCAACTGCATTGAACTGAGATTTGTACTTTGACTTTTTAATCCGGTAGTCAGTAATCAAGCATCTTCCAAATATTGTCATTCCCATCCAATGGCAAGAATATTAAATGGGAAGGGAATTGCAGTAGTTGTACTGGTCAATATCTGGAAGGCTCCTATGATCATCTTTTACTGTACTATATCCAACAGTTTTTTTAAGCCTCTGCAGTCTTTTGAACATGCGTGTCACATGAGCCAAGAAAATGAAAATGAATCAAGTCTTTAACAACATTAATACCTGATGGAATCAGAAGTACAACTAGCTAAATTAAGTTAAATCAGCTAGCTACCATCTTGGAAGTATCCCATTATAATAAATGATTTTTTTTTTCTTGGTCTCATTTGTTGGAAAGTAGATTTTCAAGTCATTTTTCTAGAAGGTGTTATTGCTCCTCCCAAAACAGATGGGAAGTGTGATTATAGGGAGGTTATAAGGATCTATGGAGCAAGCTTATTATATCCCTTTTAATAACCTTTTCAGGTGAAATCCTTCTCTCTGTCTTGGTTTCACACTAATCCTGACTGTGATGCTAGCATTACAGTGGGAAGAACATGTGCCAAGAGGACACCAGTAAAACTGGTAATCCAGTTTCTTCATCTGTTGTCTTTATGTTACTCTATTTTTATTATGTACTATATGCTTAGTTTTTGAAGGTATTTTAATTTATGGCTTTCAGCCATAATGAAGTCTAGCTAGCTATCTGTTGTGCTATCCTACCCAAAACAACAGCTTGCCATCAAAAGGTTTCTGGATCCAGCATCATGCCTTGAAGCTAAACAAGTCTTTATAGCAAATAATGTTTTCTCCTAGCCCTTGGTGATATGTTTGGAAAGGAGAAACAGAGACGTGCCATTTGTTTTATTGCAGTGTGAGCCTAATTTTGAAGATGATTCGCACTAAAATCTTTGTTTTGTTTTTCTGAATTCAACTCCAGTACTAAAGTTTTGATTGAGACAAATGATGTCTTCTCCATTTGCTTTTCAGCCATTCCTTTTCAAGGCCAACTCAAAGTGACTTTGCTTTCTTTCAGACTCCCAAGTGCCATGAGACCAACATCTATCTTCTTAAATTATTTTAAAAGAAGGGAGGGAGTGATACTGATGAAATTGTCATTTTGGCATAATCTGGAGATGCTCTGACATCTACAAAAATAGGACTGGAGGCTGCCTATCCCTTGCTCTCAGTCATCTATAGTATTCCCTAAATACTTAGAAGAGTCCTTCTCTGTAGTGGAATTCAAATACCTGAACAACTGGTTCTCTTATTCGATGCAGGACTTGGCCTCCAAGGCCTAGAACGGATTTCTAGAAGTGGCATCTACACACTTCCAATGGGCCATTTTACCGAACCAGTGCGAATCAGCTGGATTCCACCACTGGTCCTTCTTCTGTCTAAGGTGAGATGGATGTCAGCTACAGAGATGACTTCTTGTTCTGAACTCATGCACAAAAAGGAACATAATTTTTTTGGCATAGATATGTTTGGTAGGATATTTTTTTTTTTAAAAAAAATAAGAAATTATAAAAATTTGAGAACAGCACACATGCAATGGGTCTAAAAATGGTTTGGGATGATGGTAAAACCTTCTTAAATGCAGATACATTTTCTTGGATTTTTTTTACAGCAAATTTAGAAACAAAACAAACCTTTCCTTGGAAACAAAAATGAATGAATGTGAGAAAACTTAAAAGAGAGCCCTAGTTCCAACTGCAGAATGTGAATCATGACAGTTTGTATTTACATAATGAGCTTTTTTGTTTACTAGGCATTATAAGTATTATCTCTTTTACATTTTACCTGTTCTTTACTAGCAGTATTATTATATATTTATTTCTATAGATACACATCCTGAACAGTTTCCACAGCAGCTTAAAAATGTCAATAGTAAGATAATCCTTGCCTATAAGTTTACTTACATACATATTGTATATACTGTGTGTGTATGTGTGTGTGTATACCTACATACATATTGTATATACATATACATAAATATCAAGTAGTCCTTGAATTATAATGACAATTGGGAGAGGAACTTCAATCACTAAGGGATGCAATTATTAAGAAAGTTACATCTGATATTACAAACTTTTTTGCCATGGTGAATAGAATAGAATAGAATAGAATAGAATAGAATAGAATAGAATAGAATAGAATAGAATAGAACAAAATGGAATAGAATAGAATAGAATAGAATAGAATAGAATAGAATAGAATAGAATAGAATAGAATAGAATAGAATAGAATAGAATAGAATAGAATAACAGAGTTGGAAGGGACCTTGGAGGTCTTCTAGTTCAACCTCCTCCTTAGGCAGGAAATCCTATACCATTTCTTCAGGTCCAATCTCTTCTTAAAAACGTCCAGTGTTGGAGCATTCACAACTTCTGGAGGCAGGTGGTTCCACTGATTAATTGTTCTAACTGTCAGGAAATTACTTTTTAGTTCTAGGTTGCTTGTCTCCTTGATTAGTTTCCATCCATTGTTTCTTGTCCTTCCCTCAGGTGCTTTGGAGAACAGCTTGAGTCCCTCTTCTTTGTGGCAACCCCTGAGATATTGGAACACTGTTATCATGTCTCCCCTCATCCTTCTCTTCATTAAACTAGACATACCCAATTCCAGCAATTTCAAAGAGGTTTCTGCTACACTATCCTTATAATATTCAGATTAGAAATAACTGTGGGCAAAGCCATTACAAGTGAAGGAGGTAGAACAGGTGACTGTTCTTGCTTGAGCATAGAAGCTAAGCAGATAAAATCTTGATTAATTCTTGACTAAACTGAAATGTGAAATGGCTAAGTCTTTTTTGTTCTCTCTATGTCCTTCCCTTCAAATAAGGCAATGTAATATTGACAGATAAAACTATAAATCCATATTGTTACCAGTGCTTGGAGGACATATTTACTTTTAAACTTTATTTATGTAAAGAAAGGAATATGCACATTTTAAACAAAGATAAATAAATAACTTGTAAAATCCTGGTCACTTTCCATCTTTAATGTAAGTTGTGACATTACACATTATACTGTTGCAAACATGGGCAACAGTACTCTGTTTCTACTCTGACCCTCAATTAGTTTTTTATTTTCTTCTTTACTGACATTTCATACACTTCCCATTATCACCTATTCCATATGTAACAACATTTTTGCCATCCAATTATACTGTAAAATCACAACATAATGGACATTTAACTGAAATGAAATGTTATTCATATGCTGCTGGTTTATATAGCTCTTAAATATTTACTGGGGAGATGACTTTATTGTGAGATATCTGAATGAAGATTAGGAAGGAGCTGCTGAAATAAAAAATCAATAAACTGGGACTTTTTTTTTTCATTAAGGGAAAAGAACTGCAGCACAACATTAACAACCATGTTCAAAATCTATTTGGTCAGATATATGTAAATCCCAGGGATCTGCAAACAAATGTATATTTTGTACCATGAAACAGATCTCAGAGTCCAGCTTTCCCCAATTTGGTGCTTCCATATATTTTAGGATTGCAACACTTAACAATTCACCCTGGGAGTTGGTAGCTTTAAAAATGTAACAAATAAAATAAATTCCAAGCCAGAATGCTAACTGGGGAGTGTGTGTATATGTGTGTGTGTATGTTTTAATGTGTGACAGAGAGACAGGAGGGAGACAGAGAGGGAGAGAGGGAGAGAGAGAGAGAGAGAGAGAGGGAGAGAGAGAGAGGGAGGGAGGGAGGGAGGGAGAGAGATTTCCAGATTAGCATATAAGTCTTGGCCAGGCCCATTCCTGATTAACTTTCCAATATTAGCCAGGTTTAGTACAGGTAGACTTCGACTTCGACTCAACCACAATTGAGCCCAAAATTTCTGTTGTTAAGTGAGATGTCTGTTAAGTGAGTTGCCCCATTTTACAATCTTTCTTGTCACAGTTGTTAAGTGAATCACTGCAGTTGTTAAGTTAGTAACAAGGTTGTTAAATGAATCTGCCTTTCCCATTGACTTTGCTTGTCAGGAAGTTGCAAAAGGGGATCACGTGACCCTGGGACACCGCAACCCTCATAAATATGAACCAGTTGCCAAGCATCTGAATTTTGATCACATGACCATGGGGATGCTGCAATATTTGTAAGCGCTGTTGTAATTTTGAATGGTCACTAAATAAACTGTTATAAGTTGAGTTCTATTTGTACTGTCACATTATTCCCATCCTTTTTAGTAAAGCTGGTTGTCAAATGTATATGTTGCTCATCATGTGCCCTGAATCCTATCTGAACATGATGGGAGTTTTGATTTGGATCTATACTTCTATCAGAGCCACATACTACAGCTGGTATACATATGGGTAGACGATGCTACTGGAAATGATAATCATGTATTCAAATATGCTTTCCTTTTCATATATGTAAAGGATACATATACATTAAACATATACTTTGCACAGTGTAAATTTCAGCATAGCCCATTTGGGAGACTTCATATATGATGTGGATTTTTGTAGTATAACCTGTAGTACAATGAAGAGGAGAATGTCATTCAAATTGGGCATCTATGAGATAAACCATGCTATTATTAGAGACAAGAAATGGCCAGCCATTCTATCATCGTCAAAGATGTTTGTTGGTCCTGTACATTTTTAAGTAGGATTAATGCCTACTGATGTCCGAGTAATTTGGAACTTGTTGTCTTAATATATTGATAGAGTGCCACACTGTAGAATGCATTGATGCCTTTGCTAAGTGGGTAGGGAGGTGCTTTCAATCTCATACACATCAACATTCTCCAAAGTAATAATATCCCTCTTAAAAAGTGTTCACAAAAAAACAGTTCATCATTAAAGCAAATTAGGACTGAGTGATTGATGTCCTTGTAAATAAAGACAGCAAAAGATAGCAAATGCTGTTCTTACAAAGAAGCTGAGGAAACAGTAGGCCACCTAGTCAGCTGCAGGAAGATTGCACAGACTGAGTACAAATGATGGCAGCAATGCAGCAATGCTGCATTGGAATATCTGCAAGAAATACCATTTGCATGTAAGTAAGAACTGATGGAACCATAAAAAAGGGGACAAAAGTAACAGAAAAATGAAGAATCTAAAGTGCTCTGGGACTTTACAATTCAAACAGAGAAGTACCTGCTACATAACATTCCAGGTTTAACCATTTTTGATAAGAAAAACAAAAAAAAATCTCAACAGTGGACATGGCAGTTCCTGGAGACAGCAGAATAGAGAGAGAACTGGAGAAAATCACAACATACAAAGACGTGCAAGCAGAAGTAGAATGACTATGGCAAAAGAAAGCAAAGATAGTACCAATAGTAATAAGCACCTTGATGCAGTCCCAAAACAACTGGAACATCACTTGAATACAACTGGCATTGACAAAATCACCATCTGTCAATTGCGAAAGGCAACTTCCGATCAACCAATAAGAAGGCACCACATAAATACAATTCACAGAATAACCCAAAGCACCTATTCCAGTAGAGAGAAGTTCCCTGAAAATGGGCTCCAGCACAAGTGAATGCTCGGAAGATTAAATTTCTAGTCCCAGTGACCAACCCAGATTTAATCTTGCAAAGGCAACTTTATTTGGAACAGCTGACACCCTGCAATGATACCTTTAAAACCATCAGATATCAACATGCACCTATCTCAAGTCTTTGGAAGGACTCAATCAGTGGATAAAAATACCAAAACTAGTCTATACATCTGGATGACTCTAGATGACTGCGTGACCAGCCATAAAACACACTGTCCCAAAAGTTGAATAGAGATAGATTTATATTGCTCTGAAAATTTTAATGGTGGATTTTTTCCCCTCTGCATTGAACTCGTTTCATAATGATGTTCATGTCGCACAGGATTTTGTGATGAGCAGCA
Organism: Protobothrops mucrosquamatus; assembly: GCF_001527695.2. Classification (NCBI taxonomy): domain Eukaryota; kingdom Metazoa; phylum Chordata; class Lepidosauria; order Squamata; family Viperidae; genus Protobothrops; species Protobothrops mucrosquamatus. Next base: position 218,001 of record NW_015388336.1, on the reverse strand, counting down.
TAGTCTCTTGAATTTTAAAGTTATCTGCTTTCAAAACACTCCAACACCTGTGTTGAATGTGGAGATGAATAACTTACAGATACTCAAGATATTTTTTTTCTGAAATGAATTCTTAATTTGGAGAGGAAAATGATGAAAATATAGTCCTCCCCATGCCGTCCTCTCCTATATCATGAGAATTCTACCCTACATAATAGGTTCTTATATTATTTCCTTTTAACCAACACATTTCTTGAAGTGAAAGAATCCCTGTAATAGCAAGGGTTCTTAAAAGTAGTCAACTAGTTTCTCTTTCATTTGAAGAGTGTTTCAGTGTTACTTCTACCTTTTGACAAAAGTCAACAAAAATAAAATCTTCATTAGAAATTGGGGAAGGAAGGGGTACATAAACATAGCTTCTGTAAAGCTGAAAATATCAAAGCATTGTGAACTGGGATATATGTCTGGCATTCCATAACTTATAATTGTTCAAGAAACCTTTCTCGTCCCTATGTAATTGTTTAGACAAACCATCAAAAACCATGACAGGATTGATGTAACCTCATTGTAGTACTAAGAGTGATCATTTTTTCCTGTTAATTCAGAATACAACTGTACTTTTGGGAAAAAGGAGCACTAATGTGTTACTTCTGGTTAGAGATACAAGGCTAGGGAACAAATTGGTGAGAAAAAAACATTCATTCATTCATTCATTCATTCATTCATTCATTCATTCATTCATTCATTCAATGTGGCTGCCCATGTCAGATTCATGATTCTGGCCAGGTAATTATGTGATATATATGTATGTATTTATGTATTTATGTATGTGTGTGTGTGTGTGTGTGTGTGTGTGCATGTATATGTATAAACATATACAACAGAAAAACAAAACACACAGAAACAGCAGTTGGGGTTCAAAAAAAAAGGCTCATCAATCACAAATCAACATAACCAAATCTATAGATTCAATTCAAGGCCACAGCCACTGGCTCAAGGACAAACCCAAGTCTTTAAGCTTTTAGGAAAGGAAAACAGGATTTATTGGTCTCTGGAGGAATAATATTTCAAAGGTTGGGTGCCCTGATGGAAAGAATTCTCTTACTGGGCCCAAGAGCATTCCTTAACACAGTGTTTCTCAACCTTGACAATTTTAAGGCATGTGGACTTCAACTCCCAGAATTCCACAGCCAGCATTGCTGGCTGTGGAATTCTGGGAGTTGAAGTCCACATGCCTTAAAATTGTCAAGGTTGAGAAACACTGCCTTAACAAAACTTGGATCCTTTTCTATTAGACCTAAAAGGGGACATAAACATAATCAGGGAGAGGTGATACCTCAAGTAATCCACACAGACCTATTCCCTAAAGAGTCTTATAGATTGCAACCATCAGCTTGAATTGAATGTGTAACAAAACTGGCAACCGGTGCAATTCACAGAGCATAGATATAAAATGTGCTGATTGAGGAATGCACAGAATGCACTACCTCAAGGCATTTGTATACTTGTGTGTGTGTAACTAGGGAATCCTAAAATATTCTTCATAATGTTAAATTTTAACTGGGGTTAAGTTTTTTGTTTATGGTATGTAAGGTCTCACTCATGTAGAAAATAATTAGAGTGTTCATTTTAAGCATGAAACACAAGCGGAGTAGAGGCTTCCATCTACAAGCAGCAATTTTAGCTGTAAACCAGCGGGATATTTTGTTTCCCAAGCTGCTCAAGCTGGCAGATGGTCTTTCCTACTAAATTTAACTCTTCATTCATTCCAGCATTGTTTATCAATTCTACTGCTGTGTAAAGGAATAGCTGTTCATTTCTCAAATATAGTTAGAAGTCAATCTGAAAAAAAAAAAAAAGCTTTCAGCAATTTCCCCAAAACAAAGAAGTATAGAAATATGGGAGGGGATAAATGTGGAAGAATTTTCTTTGATTTTCTCCCATAATTACTGTTGTTGTTGTTATTATTATTATTAATTTATTATTAGTAATTTCTAGGACTAAGGGAGACACGATAGCAGTGTTACAATATTTGAGGGGCTGCCACAAAAAAGAGGGGGTCAACCTATTTTCCAAAGCACCAGAAGGCAAGGCAAGAAACAATGGATGGAAACTAACCAAGGAGAGAAGCAATTAGAAGTAAGGAGAAATTTCCCAACAGTGAGAACAATTAACCAGAGAAATGGTTTTCCTTCAGAAGTGTGGGTGCTCCATCACTGGAGGCTTTTAAGAAGAGACTGGAGAGCCATTTGTCTGAAATGGTATAAGGTCTCCTGCTAGTACAGGGGGTTGGACAAAAGACCTCCAAGATCCCTTCCAACTATGATGATGAGGGTAAAGATCTTATTAATAGTTTATTAGAATTTCTTATATTCTCCCCTTAATAATTCATCGGTCAATCAAGACAGCAGTGGTTATCAAACACAGATGTATTATAAGATTCTTCGTCCAGTGAATTCTTATTTTCCTCCTTCGCTTCTTTCTCTAAAATAGGTAGCAGGCATCTCTGTAATTTATAGATCTCCATCAGTAACTTTGGCCTGAGCAGAACCTTTTACTTTAAATCTCTGTGTTTTAGTCTGCACCTCTGTAAGTTGTGGGCAGGCTATTATTCTGTGGCAGCAAGGATGCCCTTCAAATTTGTTTGTAATCCAGAGGGCAGATCAAAGAAGTGCTTGTTCAACAACAGCTTGCAAAAGCAAGATACTGGAGTTGGCAATTTCAGCTGAGCCTCACTTTCTTATTCGTTTTCAGTTGGGTTACAATATGGGAAAAAGACAGGAAGCTAGTTTTTTTGTTGTTTTACTTTGGAATAACAAAGTAATGAACCATTATGTAATTAACATCACTAAGCTTTTATGAGAGATGGAGACAGTGAATAAGAGAGAAAGGTAATTGCTAATCAGTCATGAATGAAAAGGCAATTTTATAAGGGGGAAAAGGGAAGAATGCTACATTGTCAGAAAACTTGCTACAGACATGAAGTCTAGAGATCAATACTAGAATAGAATTGAATAGTTTATGGGCCAAGAGGGATTTGTTTCCGGCCCATAAGCTCTCAGTGTACATAGAAACAACAAAATAATGTAATCATAAGATACCAATAGGAGAGGGTAGTAGAAAAGATGATAATAGTAATACAGCCCTACTACATATCTTATGTCTAAATATCCTTAGACATAAGACAGTACTGTGTTCAGAAAAGTGATGGCATGAGGGGAAAAAAACCTGTCTCTGTGTCTAAATTGTTTTGTCATACAGTGCTCATATGTTTTGCTCCATAGTGGCATCCTGAGGGAAGGAGTTGAAACAGAATATGTACAGGATATGAGGAATCTGTAGGTATTTTTTCAGCCCTCTTTCTGATCAGTGCATTATACAGATCCTCAATGGAAGGCAGGCTGGTTGCAATTGTTTTTTCTGCAGTCCTAACTATCTGCTGAAGTCTGTACCTGACTTTTTTGGTTGTGGTGCCAAACCAGACAGTTATAGAAGTACAAATGACAACCTCATTATTTTCTCTGTAGAGGTGTGTCAACAGCTCATGGGTCAGTTTGAACTTTGAATACAAAATATTACTATTTCTATTGGCTATAGCATAATCAGAAAAATAACAAAAAAAGAAACACCTGATGATAAAAAATTATATTGAGAACCTGAGGTGGGTCTTGTCTCTTCTATCAACTTTATCTCTTTACATTTCCTTCTGAACCTGCATGCTTGTTTCCTGTTCTCTTTTATCTTTTGTATACCATGTAAAGAAGATATATGAACTGCAAGACAAATCCCAGAAAGTAAGTTATCATATAATTGTCATGATCATCATAAATGTATGTTTAAAAGAGGCATTTAATCTTGGGCAATTTAGATAAAAAATGTACATTTGGAAACATTATTGGAATAAATAGCACATATGAACAGGATGCAAACATTCTTTTTTATTGAAAATATTATTCAGAGTAACTAAGTTCATCGCAACCATCATATACCTGGGATATTTCTTCTGAAACTCTTGAGGATAAAAATAGAACACAGAATGGTGTCCACACGTGTGCATGCTAACACACCCATACCTACACACCCAGAGAGAGAGAGAGAGAGAGAGAGAGAGAGAGAGAGAGAGAGAGAGAGAGAGAGAGAGAGAGAGAGAGAGAGAGAGAGCATTCTTATCCTAGAAGTCAAAACAAACTATCTTCTACTGAAGTGATTTTCAACAGGTTATCCAGAGATGTCCACCAGGAGCTCCAGCACAGCTGCTCATATTCACAGGACAGATCCTCACCCCCTCTCTTTGTGTGTGTCTGTCTGTCTGTCTCACACACATACACACACACAAACACACCACACTTCTTCTTCCATCCTCATATCAACAGTCAACTGGCAAGTGTTCACTTGGGGGTCTCACATGTGTACCTTCCTACAGGTCAACATTTCAATGAGACTGAAGCAGGAACAAAAAACTGGAATGTGGAAATGTGTAAATACAAGTAGCAACAGGAATCTTAAAGTCAGCAGGTGTCCAATACAGTTATCAATATTAAGTCTATGTGTACTGTGCTAAGGAGAATGCTGACCTTGTATAAACAACTAAAAAATAAAGGTATGAAGAAGAAATAAGATGATAAAAATGAGATTTGGCTGGACTACATATCCACTACCTCTAGTATTAATTTCAAAGAATACAATTTTACATTAATTATCATTATGACCTGTGGCATATAAAATAATACAAGTAGTAGGTAAATTTTTGAACAGAATATTTTGTTACAAATTTAGCTTGAGAAGTCCTTTAAAAATAGAGAGGATAGGGAAAGGTATCCCATTCACCAAAAAAAATGTAGATTGCCGTGCTTTGAAAGAAGAAAATGTAGGGCGGAAGCTGTTTGTTTAACTGGATCTTAATTTTCTGAATGTCAATTTAGTGACCCAAATTGTACACATTTTCAGAAATGCTGTCCTACTTAGTGTATTTATAGAACTTATATTGCCTCAATAGTTTCTACACTCATATCACCTTATTGATATGCTTATTCTAATTCTAGTAAGCATTTTTTGCAGGAAGCAATGATCCTTTTTTTTGTCTACACAAGCATAAAAACAGTTATTTTATCAGTCATCATTATACATCAGTATCTTAGTAAACCAGACCCATTTTTCTCCATTTCTTTCCTTGCCAAAAATTCTTTTGGCAAATCAATTTTTCTATCTCTCTTACATGGGGTTGGAAATGATTTTTTCTTAAAAAGTTGTGACATAAATAAATGCAAAGTGCCAATACTTTTATTTCTGTAATAAGCAGAAAAATTATCCAAAATTCTTAATTATACTGCAAGTTTCTTTACTAAATTGCATACTGTTTATGATAAGGCCAGGAATTTCTGCATTAATAAAGTAAGTCTGTGACACCAAAGTGTGCTTTAAACAATGTACAGTACTATGATTAAATTTTTGAATGATGAAGGTGGGGCCTTCAATTCAAATTCACACCAAATCTAGCTTGTTTAGAGTGCTAACTGGGCTGATATGAATATTGTGCATAGCTGGAAAGGAGGAGGAGGAGGAGGAGGAGGAGGAGGAGGAGGAGGTGGGAAGAACTGATTAGTGTGATCAAGGACATTATAACCAAAAAAGGAAGTGAAAATCCATGGAATATCATCACAAAGTTTCATCTATTTTTAAAAAAAACAGATATGAGCAGGAAAACACATGGTTACATGTTTATGGAGATGCTCAGTCATCTTAGTTCCAAAGTTTCTTCAGTTCTGACGAAGCCTCTTGGATGAGAAGTGAAAAAACCAAGTCCACTTGCCTTTTGAAAAAGATCAAAATGGTTACATGTTGCCTTTTTAATGTGTATAATTATGTTTACATCTTTGCATTTGAAGATATTACCTTATGCCTGGCACCACTCTTAACTCAGAGCACTAGATTGTAATGCTTAAAAATTTGAAACAACAATTAAGTAGAGTTTGGAGGCATTGGAATGAAGTTTGGCTGCAACATGACAAAACTAGTCATCAAAACACAAACAAGTCATCAAAGGGACAATTGTGGCATTGGATCTTGTTGTCTTATCCCATGCCATACACTTGGCACTTTATAATTTCCATCCCAAAATTACATTCATGGGCATCTGTATGAGTCAGATAAAGTACTGTCAGGATCTAGTTGAAAAGACAAAGCATAGAATTCTTTCACTGTAGCTTTGAGAAAATTAGCTATCATTGGTAAAAAGAAATGTGTGGCAAATTGGAGTGATTATGCCAATTTATAAATACAGCTAGCAGAATAGCTCATTTCAAGGGTTATATCCTGTTTCATTAATCAAATTATCTCTAGTTAAATTAAAGTTATGGAAGTGGAGGCATTATTTCTTTATTCAACTCTCACCCATACAAATCTCTACACCTATCTTAAATATTCAGGAACCATTATTCCTGAAGTTGATCTCTCAGTCAATTCAACATTGGTTTCACTTTACTTCTCTCAAATGTATTAATGGGAGTTGTGTTTTTCCTAAAACGAGGATCCTGAAAAAGAAAAATTAACCTCCTTCATATGTTTAATCAATGGACCCACTCAAGGCATAATACATTTATTTCATATAAAAACTGAATGTTAAGGTAAATGTATACAATGTAATTAATTATTATATAGTTTGCCCTTGATCAATTAATCTCATATATGGAAAACAGGAAGAAGGAACTTACCAATTGAAGCAGTTGAAAAAGAAGAAGAATCAAAGCAGGGTTTTTTTGTGTTTTTTTTTAAAAATGCTACAGAACATGGAGCCAGAGCATTTGAAGGACTGCATTACTCTCATAATATTTTTCCATCCTATTAGCTTGGGCAGGAGGAGCTAGTTTCAAGTCCCATATGTTTAACGGGACCTATTTTCCATAATTGAGCCTACCCTCTGGAATACCATACTATCTGGCCCCAACTCCACACCTTTCAAAATCAAAATGGCTTTACCAGACATGGAGGCCAGGCGAGTAATTAAGCCCACACTACAGTATTATTGAATGATGGTGCAAGGGATTCTCTCTCTCTCTCTCTCTCTCTCTCTCTCTCTCTCTCTCTCTCTCTCTCTCTCTCTCTNGTGGGCAATGTCTTTCAAGGTTACCCACTGCTATTTATTTTTATTGCTTGTGCAATAATTTATGTGACCATACTGCATGAAAAAGGAGAGAGAAAAAGAGCATCTACACTTTTTTTCTTCTAATGTAATGCTATTCTTAAACCTCATAACAACAATGGTAGGAAACAGAGAATGGAAGATGTTTCTTGTTGACAAACTTGCTCTATCAATGTCAAATTTGCCATGCCAAATCATCAATCATTTTCAGTGCTGTAGCAGAGCAGGCTGTTATTTTTTCCTAAACCACAGAATATATTTGTTATACTTCTCTGAAGACTGATCTGACTGATATTCACAAGATTTACAGTGAAACTCCAAAAGCTTCCTGAAAAGATATCACATCTCAACACAGGGTTCAATCAACTTTCACTGACAGAAATAAAAAGGAAATATTACCCAGTGCTACAAAAACAACCCATTAAACAACCCATGTGCCTGGCTGAGGAATTCTGGGTGTTCTGGGCGTTGAAGTCCACAAGTCATAAAAGGGCCAGGTTTGAAGACCCCTGATATATACACACCCTCAAATGTCATCCATTAAGAATAAGAATGATTAAAAATTGCCCCGATAAAACATAGGTTAAAACATATAGGAATTTTTTTCAGCATTCACTGATTTTCCTTATTTGCAGGTAATTGCTTACAGTACATCAACATATTTTTTTAAAAAAAATATTTCATAGATGCTGTTAACATTTAATATACTAGCCTCTTTGTTTGGTTTGCTTTTGGTAAAACAAAATGTATAACTCCTAATATATTTACATCAATACATTGATATAATAAATCAATTATATATAACTTATGCCCATGAGATAAATGAACATAAATCAATTTGACTTAGCAAGTCATTTTGAAGAATGTATTTCTGTTCAATAAGATACTATTCTCTCTCTCTCTCTCTCTCTCTCTCTCTCTCTCTCTCTCTCTCTCTCTCTCTCTCTCTCTCTCTCTCTCTCTCTCTCTCTTGATAAGACAAATTATATTCTTTCTTGAACATTTGTAGCTATTACAGGTTGCAGAATCTTATAGCATGCTAACATCTGTTACAAATTTAAGAAATTATGAGCTTTTGTGGATATGCATGTTGAATCTGTTCATATTTGAGGATGAACAGATTTTTGTTGTTGTTGTAAGAGACTAATAGAGTTACCCCCTATGGAAGATATTAATATACAATTTCCTTTTCAAGTAGCAAGGATGCATATCAAATATGTTCGCAAAAGTGGGAAACAAGAGTTTACCTAAGCAGCAGTAAAAGTTGGATATAGAAAGACTAAATAGGAAAAATGATGCACTATTGATGAGGAACTAAATATTTTTGAATGGGAAAGGGAAAAACCTGAGAGAATAATAAATAGAAGAGACAGAGAGGATTGATTTTCCAAAAGAAAAATTGTCCATTTCCAGAAAGAAAGGCTGTCCTATCAATTAATGAGCTTAAATGCAGGATATGGCTGAAACATATAGTTGGCAGTCAAAGAGGATATATGTCATGTCCTTTGTTTGTGGTGCACACATATACAGCTAGTCCACAACTTACAACAGTTCATTTAATGACCATCCAAATTTGCAACAGCACTGAAAAATGTGACTCATGATCATTTTACAAACATTGAAGTATCCCCATGGTTAGGTGATCAAAATTCAGATGCTTGGCAACTGACTCATATTTATGACAGTTGCAGTGTCCCATGTGATCACCTTTTGTAACCTTCTGACTAGCAAACTCAATGGGGAAGCCAGAATCACTTAACAACCATGTTACTAACTTAACAATTGTAGTGATTCACTTAACAACCGTGGAAAGAAAGGTCCTAAAATGGAGCAAAAGTCACTTAACATGTGTCTCACTTAGCAACAAAAATGTAATTTGAGGACTACTTGTACATATCTTCTCTGAATAAGGTGCTTGATGCAATTGCCATGGATTCAAAGACTTGGATGGGAAGGACAAAAAAATGGGAATAATGGATCTTGCAGTAACCATAGTCTAAACTGGGGAACCAAATAAGTTCTGGTGGCAACACAATGCAGTTTAGAATAGAATTTCTGAAGTTGGCTCAAGAAATGAGGGGAGCAGCAAAAAACAACCACAACAACATAGGCTTTAGTGTGGAATTGTCCTGAGTGAAACTAAAACATTATTGGAGAACTTTGAGGAGAAATACTTGCAGAGCTGGGCTGAAAACTATGGTCATGAAAAGAAAACAACCCCTTATTTCCCATTGCTTTGTTAAATCTCTGTATAACTTTAAGTATTGAATTGTTAATTGCTCAGATCAAATTAAATTTCTTTGGAACTAGAAATTCAGTACATAGATTATTTTTTTTTACAACACAATTTTATGCCAGTGCTATAGAATATAGTAAGCCCCATGGTCTTTCATGAAGGTTACTGCCAGGTCAACATGCAAAGGATTGCACTATTAATATACAAATTAGTGAAAAGTCTTCATTATGCATATAGGTATACTTATACTTAGAATTTTTCAGAATAGATTGAATTGTCTGCCCCTTCCCCCACATCTCCTCCAGAAAAGCAGATTTCTGCTTCAAGGAACAGATCCAAATATTACAGGAACATAGGGATAAAAAATAGAAAAGGAAAGAAAGTTAAGCTATAACTAATTAATTGGGCAGGCAGGAAGGCATGGAACAAAGATGAATGTGAAAAAATAAATACACATGTTTAGGACATTTTTTTAGCTGGGCACATGAACTGTAAGTATGCAATTAAAACACTCACAAAAATGCAAATTTGAGAAAGAGTGGTTAGGTCAGGCTGTAATCCACATCATATTTGTATATAATCATCTGTAAATTAGTTATGTCCTGTTTCTGCAAGATTAGTTATGTCCTGTTTCTGCAATCATATTGAAGCTGTATACAAGAAGAACAAAAGAGAAGATAATAACATGGATGAAGGGGAATCCTATAAGCTGTCTCACTTGATCAATATAGTATTGCTAAACCCTATCCCATTCACCTTCAGAAATGTATGTATGTGACATACTTGTATATGTGCTGAGTGTATCCATGTGCATATTCCCAAAGTATGCATTTTAAAGGTACCTTCTCTTAACATACTGAGTTTATATGAATGTTGTAAAACTCAAACACAGACTTGAGATTACTCTTGGTGGCCTTCTGTAGCATGTATCTCAAAGAATTTAGTAACATTGAAATATAGTTCTTCACCTATATGAATCAAAATAGCTTTGCTGAAGTGCACCTATTAATTAATTCATTTTGGATACAGCCTGGCTGTATGCTAGACAGTCTTCTATATTTTATGAGATATGCATGCCAAGAATCTGGAATAAATCACAAATATATTGAAATGGGATTGTGAAGCACAAGCTGCAAATCAAGCCTAAAGCTGTTTAAATTAGTCCCTGTCCAGCAGGTGAGCATTCAAATTCTTACTACAAATTGCTAGCATTTCTGACTGCATCTTAACCTCTTAACCCTCTTTCCCCACGTAGTACAGATGATGTACTACGTATTATAGTTACAATGTTGTAGCCTTTAACGTGACAGCATGCACTACTTATTCATTTATCTGCCACTTCTATTTCGCTCCTTTTCTCAAGAAATTCAAGGCAACTTACAGGCAGGTATCCTATATGAGCCTAGAAAAAGATGCACCTGCTTTAAATAGATCTGACTAGTGTTGTCTTCATATCTCTTATCTGCAGCGCATTTTTAAAACTGAATGTGAATTTTTACATAATAATTTGCTACTAGCCATAAATAAGCATTGTTTATTATAAACCTATTGCTCATAAGACCAACTCTAAATTCTCCTTTTGGATTTGTAAAACAAATCATTATTTCTTTGTTTTCAAACTTTGCATATTTGAAAACACCTTTTCTTCCAGTAGTTCCGCAGTTACTGGCCTTGGTTGCTCTGACAACAGTCCTCTAGCCCATTTGTCCCAGATGTCCAGGAACTCCGACACCCTGCATGGTCCTTACTGATCTGAATGACAACCAATGCGATATGCAATTTTGTAAATTACATCTTTACACAAAATTACACAAATATGATTAGGGGACTGGAGGCTAAAGCATATAAGGAACGGTTGCTGGAATTGGGTATGTCTAGTTTAAAGAAGAGAAGGATGAGGGGGGACATGATAGCAGTGTTCCAATATCTCAGGGGCTGCCACAAAGAAGAGGGTGTCAAGTTATTCTCCAAAGCACCTGAAGGCAGGACAAGAAGCAATGGATGGAAACTAATCAAGGAGAGAAGCAACCTAGAACTAAGGAGAAACTTTGTGACAGTTAGAACAATTCACCAGTGGAACAACCTGCCTCCAGAAGCGGTGAATGCTCCAACACTGGAAATTTTTAAGAAGAAACTGGACAGCCATTTGTCCGAAATGGTACAGGGTTTCCTGCCTGAGAAGGGGGTTGGACTAGATGACCTCCAAGGTCCCTTCCAACTTTACCATTATTATTATTATTATCTCACTATATTACTTATGGGAAAGGCCCCCTGATCTGACTTCTTTGATGAGATCTATCTAGTATGGTTGAACATCTGGCATAACTCTCATCCTTCTCAGAGCACAAAATTCCTAAAATCACACCAAGTCAATGCCTCACTGGGGGATTATTATTGTTTCATATGACACATTAAAATATGATGAGTTCATATAACATGCTGAATCAAAGATCTGCGTTATATCTTATAGGAAGAAATGCATGCTTAATCATCAGAGAAAGTAGCATGATGATGTCCAGATGTGATGGATTATAACTCCTATATTAAACAAACCTGGTCCATAATAAGGAATAAAGAAATTGTCCATAATATCTAGAACACATTAAGTACTAATAATCTAGAAACCTGATCTCAGAAAAATTGCATCCTACTATTTACCTAAGCTACTCAGAAATTTTGAGGGGCTGTGTTCAAGCATTGATGACAGTTCCATAAAAGCAATTGAAAGTCCCATCAAAGCAATCCACTCGAATGCTTCAATTGGATCAGTTTAATGCAGAACTGTCATACCTTTGTACTGTATATCACTTCATAAATTCAAATATTTTTTTTCCTGCTTCTTGGGATAGCTAAGCTATGGAATGTTACAGAATGTTGCAATTTCAATATTGACATTGGCATAAATAGTCAGCTAATTAATTTTATCACCCATATGCACATCAGAATTGGAAGACTTTCTGCATGTCACAGAGGAAAAGTACCATTTCTTTGGGTTTAGTAGATTATATCAGCTTTTCACTTATTTAATGTGAACAACCATAGACTTTTTACTTTGCCTCTCTAATGGATGGTGAGGTCATTTCTACACTAGTTATTTATAGCATTTTCTAGACTTGACTCAACATCATTACGCCAAAATGGCAATAATGCAGACAGGCACTATATCATTTCTGATGCCATGAAGACACTAGCGCACAAATGATTTTAGAATTTAATGCTGGCCCTGCCAACTCAATAAGTTCAAATTCAGACAACATCACTCTGATGAGGCTGACCTGTTTGTTTATTTATCATTTGTTTTTATTATTATTATTATTTTTTATATAGTATGTATGTTTAAGATGTATCCTTGGCTGAAACTTTACTTCTAATCTACACAATTGGAACAGATTTAAATCTCATGGCAAGGAATAACGGTTGCTACTGGAAGATTTATAGGTGCTAGACAAATATTGACTGCTGTTAAGAATAGGGGAGGTGACAAAACTATAAATTCTGCTTTCTTTTTTTATTAGCAGTAATGATTTGTGTCTCCTTCCAACTGTGTTGACATTACAGCTAGGAAACACTTTGCATGTCCTCAACTATTCTTTTTTCCTGATACATGTGTTTGTGATCATGTACGTAGGTTAAGTCAAGTTACAACTGATTGTAACTTGATTTACAGTCCTGGTGTCAAAGTATCACTCTCCAAGAACAAATATCTACTGAAACATTTAAACAAATAAATATGTTAGGGAAATGGCACCAAGTAGGTAGAAAGTGCAATTCAGTAGCAACATATCTTAAAAATAAGGGTCTTTAATAGTTTTTGCCTAAGTTACCATTGTGTATTTTAACTTCCTCCCAACATGCTTTCCATTTTCCTCATTAATTACTGCATATGCTAGACTGTGCAAAAGAAATTGTTGCTAAATTATGCATTACAGATTAATGAATCTTGGGCATTTTGCCACTTCACCAGAAGACACAACGCCACAAGTCAATGAATAAATTGACTTCTTTGATTAGACAAAGACATTATCTACTTTTATTAGAGACTGGAAGCTTCTTATTGACTTTTTATTTGAAAATGAAAAAAAAAACCTTGGGATTTATGGTTTGATGATTATACAGGAGAGATTATAAAAATAAGAATAATATGATGTGACTTTAGAGACCGAGGTTAAATATATATATTACCTATGTCTGCTGTGAGTAAAATTGGAAGCTACTTTTTTATATCTTTTTTCTTTCCCTTTTCTTTAACTTTCTTCTCTCACACTTTTTGCTTTTTCTGTGATTTCTTTTTTTCTACCTTATTATATATTAGTTTGTGTTAGCTCATGCCTTCTTGTTTAAAAACTTTAATAAAAATTATATATCGAAAAATACTTGTCTTGTAACTAAATTATAAATGAATCCATTCAGTTGCAGTGCACTTGAATCATCTGCAAATATTTTTATAGCTTTTTGTGGAATATAATTGTTCAAAATATCCAGTGGTGAAAATCTATGAGAGGTGTAAAGTTGGTCATTTTAACTTATGGTTCAAAGACCATTGTTTAAAAATGATGTTCTGGGCTTGTACATGTTGCATTTTTTTCTGCTAAAAATAGCAGGCTTCGAAATGATTCTTCCTTCTTTCTATCTGAATGAAATAATAAGAAACCTGTGCTGAGAAATTGCAAATTTGGATTTCAGACATGAATGGGCTGCTTTTGATAATAGCAATTGTCTATTTCCCAGTTCTTCATATACAGTATAATTTCTTGATACATTAAACATAATGTATTTGTAATGGTACACACAGATATGAAGCATCTCATACTTTTATGTGACATTTTTGGCCTTCTATAGATTTCCTAGGCATTCTATAAAATGCCTTATTCCATACATTGATAGTAATATACACATCTTCTTCCCATTCATCCCTTATCATTTACTTCATTGTGGTCATTTCCACACTTGCTCCACATGCTTCCTTTTTTTACAGCCATACTTTCTTCTTCCTTGCTCTATCTGTTAGAAAGTGTCTAATGAAAAAAGGCATGTATTTTTAATATTATTGCTTATTATATTTTTAAGATGAATTGGAATCCTGCCCTGCTAAATATGGCTGGATTGTTACTTCTGTACCTAGCAAATACTTTCTTTCTTTTTTAGTATCTAGATGTGCTTTCTTTCTTCTTTCAAGTTTGTCGCCAAACTTGTATTCTTGATAGAGGAAATGAACGACAGGCAATGTTGCTGAAGCAATCTGCCTAAAGCCCAAGTACATTTTTTTTTTTACATTCAGAAATCTATTCTTGACTTCCAGTAAATTTAAGAAATGCTGAAGAACTTATTTAACAAGTCCAAGTTCTTTTGGTAGTGAGCCAGGTTTTTAAAGCTTTACAATGAGAGGGAGGGAGGAAGGGAGGGAGAGAGAGAGAGAGATGCCTCCTTACAGAGACAGAAAATGTTTTTTGAAGGATCAGATTTTCAAAATTTGAATTTAACTTCTAGTAGAATTTGTGATGCTGAATTAGAAATATCCTCTTTAGGGATATTTTAGGGAGGTTTACTGGTATACACTGTTATGTAGAAAATCAAACTGTATCCTAAATATCTATTCTTTATCCTCCACCATTCAGTCAAACTGAAGAAGCTTCTTGGATGAGAAGCAAAATGTCTTTGAGGAGAAACAAAATCCAGTTGCCTTTTGAAAAAGCACCCTTTGAGACAACTATGACCTGGGGCAGGGGTCTTCAAACTTGGCCCTTTTATGACTTGTGGACTTCAACTCCCAGAATTCCTCAGCCAGCATGCCTGGAGGACTGAGAATCTCCATAGACATTCACACATTGTATAGATTTCTAGCCATGCTATACAACGCTAGCTTTTCACACATTGACAGCAACCTAGACAATAGGTCACTCTACAAGCAAGGATTCAATCCATCCTAGAAGAGGATCCAAAAACATTTTTTTAAGTTTGTTTCAGTTTTTAAATATAAAGGCCATCGTTGTCATAGGTTCTGCAGTCAAAGGTATTTTGGAGGCAAGAGGAACAGAGAGTATTTCAAATCTCCCAGGTGGTCTACAGTCCATGAAGGTGAGGCTATGTCTGCCATCTTACAGACACTTCTGGCTTCGTCTCTTTCTACCTCAAGAGAATTCACAAGTTATCTTCCATGAAAACTGCAGCAGAGTTTGTTTTGCATCTCTTAAAGTAATCCTCCCAAAGCTTAGCATTTATTTATGCCTCCAAAAGAGATTCAGCAAGTTATCTTACTCATATCAGAAACAGATGGGCTATGCAAAGATTGCCTAAGCAAAATGTGCAGTTTTATTGCAGAAATTAATTCAAATAGTACTGAGTTTATTGTGCTCCCATATTATTTAGGCAAGTTAATCCAAAGAAAAACTGCCCAATTATCTTCCTTACCAGTAGGGAATCTAATTTCAAACTTTATTCTCAGCATGTTTCAGTATCTCAAAGAAATGCCATCCCAGCTTCCAATTTAAAGCACAAAGAGTGTTGCAGCGTTGCAAATTTCCAATGTTTAAAATTCATATTACTTAGCATACCTGAACACAGCTTCAATCTATAACAGATCACCAACTATGATATTTTAACTACAACTGAGTCTAAATATTTATCCTTCCATATAAGTGTGCCCTAAATCAGACACTATAATTGATTGCATTTCTTCCCTTTATCTGTACTGAAAAACGAATGTTTGAAGCTGAACTTTCATCTGAATGAAATAATTGAAATAAATCCCGCAAAATAATATTATTTGTTCACTCAGACTCCTATCAAACTATGTATCAGTATCAGACTATGTTTGATTTACTTTGGCGATGTCATGCTTGCAAAGTCTTTGGAGAAGTCAGTGATGTTAGGAATGATTAGTGGAACAAGAAAAAGGGGCAAGCAAGGATTGCTTGATAACAAAAAAATTGATACAAAGATGAACATCTAACAACCAAAAAGAAACTGTGCTTAACAGGGTAACATGAAGAGCTCCTGCCTATAAAGTTGCTGAGAGTTGGACATGACTGAATGGTTAAAATAACAACAGACTCCTATTAAATATTAATATGATCCCACAAAGCTCTGATAACTTTCAGTAGCAAGGATAATGTGAGCATTCAGAAAATCTGAAAGGAAGTGAACATTTTCTTACAAGAACATACACCTTCACCTCTTCCACATTCTTGCAATGGCAATGGCTTTTACCATTTCAATGAAATAGGATTTAAACCAAATCAGGTTTTACAATCTGGACCTCTATGCTCCAAAACATACTGTCTGATGAATTTCTGATTAATTTTTTAGAAAATAACTCTGGTTAAGATTTTGCAGAGCAATGCAGAGGTATGTTAAATGTTCAATGTCCTCATCTTATACTCAACTTTTGTTCACTAGCTAGCTTTTGATTGTGTCAGTTATTAAAGATTTGGGAAGTTTCTGAACACTATTGATCAGGGGTCCTCAAGCCACGGCCCACTCCTAGGCCTTGAACATTTGGGAACCAGGCCGCAGAAGTGGCGGGCGAGAGTGCATGCATCCCCACTCATGAGAGCAGTGGGTGAGTGCAAGTGCACACTCTTGCTCACCACACATGCATAACCATCTCCTCTCCCCCACACACACTGGTACACAAAGCCGAAAACATTGCGGAACTCTGCTATAAATATATCCAAGCATCTGTCTAATAAGAAATCTCTACAATGCTCAGGCAATTATAGTAAGAATAGAATTTCATAATACCCAATGGTTTAATATGAGAAAAAGGAGCCAGACAGGAATGCATCCTTAATTAATTAATTAATTAATTTGTATGCCACCCATCTCACTATGAATGCATTATACCTACCATGGATATGGAAGAACTGAAGCCTGGTATCAAAATCTGTGGAAAGAATGTCATTGTCCTGAAACTGGCACTATCTTGACTTCAAGAAGAAGCAGAGCTAAGAATATTAATTACAAATGTAAATCAGGCCAATGAAAAGACTGAGCTTTCTTTGTACATCAAGAAAACAAAGATGTCTACTGGCAAATTAGAAAAAAAATAAGATAAACGAGAAGCTAACAG
Organism: Protobothrops mucrosquamatus; assembly: GCF_001527695.2. Lineage (NCBI taxonomy): Eukaryota > Metazoa > Chordata > Lepidosauria > Squamata > Viperidae > Protobothrops > Protobothrops mucrosquamatus. The sequence goes on along the minus strand of NW_015388336.1, from coordinate 200,580 downwards.
TGCATGAAATGGATATATGGAATATGAAGCTGCAGGAATACACCTTCAAGAATTGTGTAATACAGTGAGAAACAGGGATGGCTTGAGGTGTTTTTGAATATAAAGACACCAGGAGTCAGCTACAACTTGATATAAGATTTCATAGCTACCGTGGAATAATATGATTATTATTATTTTTTGCAAATGTTTTATACAGTTTAATTCTTGCCTTTTTCTGTTACTGAAAATTTATTTGTAAATGACAAAACAGATTGCTGTGTAAAAGGCCTCTTAACTACAAATTAATTACAGCAGGGGTTCTGTTTTACAACTCATTAAAAACTCCTGTTCCTGGAGTTTTGCCTAAGCTATATCTCAGGATTTTTATATTTCAACATTTCTCATTTGCTATAAAAGATAAACCACAGAGTTATCTACCAATCATGCCTAAAATTATTACAATACATCTATCTTGTACTTTCTGTCATTTACTTCTAAATGGATGTCTATCCTTTATTTTAATTGTTTGGTTTTAAAATCACAAAGTTATTCCCCTCCCCTTTTTCTCAGGGAAAAAGAAAAACAAAACACCTGGAGTATTTTTGTATACTGTATTTTCCGAGATCTGTGTAAACTATTGAAATACTGAACTGCATTTCCTGACTCCTGTAATCTAAAGCGAACCTATTAATTTACCATTAAGAGCAGCTGTATCTGGCTATTATAACATCATTTCTGTTGATTCATCATAATTGGTCTGCAATGAATAAGGTAAAGAAAATGAAAACAATCTCTTTCTATCAGAATATGTCCTAGAAAGGGCAACTTCTTAGATGAGTATAATTTTCTTAAGCATCCATACAAACCTAAGTAAAAAAAAACAACATCATAAAATGTGTAATTTCCAGTTTCATTATTGTTTTAAGAAACAATAGAAATAATTGCCTGATCCGCTTCCTGGATGCCTTCACATATACCTGAAAATACTAAGATCTTAATATTAACCTTCTGACCATCGCAAGTATATCTCTCTCCCAAGCTCTGTAAATTTTAGTAAACAGATCTGAATAGATGAGGGGGGACATGATAGCAGTATTCCAATATCTCAGGGGCTGCCACAAAGAAGAGGGAGTCAAGCTATTTTCCAAGGTGCCTGAAGGCAGGACAAGAAGCAACGGATGGAAACTAATCAAGGAGAGAAGCAACCTAGAACTAAGGAGAAACTTCCTGACAGTGACAACAATTAACCAGTGGAACAACCTGCCTCCAGAAGTGGTGAATGCTCCAACACTGGAAGTTTTTAAGAAGAGACTGGACAGCCATTTGTCTGAAATGGTATAGGGTTTCCTGCCTGAGCAGGGGGTTGGACTAGGTCCCTTCCAACTTTATTATTATTATTATAGTTTCAGTTTTATGCATATTTGTTAATGAAATGGGCACCTCTGCCCTACCTTGCTACAAATAATATATATCAGGGATCTATAACTCATATTTCAGTTATCAGATATATGAATTGTTATGTGGTATTTCATAAACATCAATTCTTTTCCAAATTCCTCTTAAGATGACTGGGGAAAAAATCTTGTTATTATATTGGGATCAAATGGACCATACCAGATGCTTTTGCCTTTCATCTTGTGTCAGTAATATGTCTCATCCATGCATCATTCTAACTACATCACAAAGATGCCCCAGTAACAATTTTTAATGGTATATTTTTATGATGTTGTGCTTGTTTGATCTCAGTCCCGATATGAAAGTAACATTATGTTTCATTGCCCAGTTTAAATATAGTGTTTCTCCACTTGTCCCAACACAACTTGGACTCAATGGACACCATTTCTTCAATAATGTCGTTGATGACAAAATTAGGAACTAAGGCCCTCCCAGCTCTTATTGGTCATGTGAGGACATGCATTCTTCCTTCTAGCTAGTGATTTCCATGCCAATTTTGGACTGGGCTGTGGGAGGGAAAAAAAACCTGGTTTGTACTGCTATAGCTATAGCTGTACAGTTATAGCTGTACAGTGGTTAGAATTCAGTATTGAAGGCTAATTCTGCTGACTGTCAGCAGTTCGGCAGCTTGATTGTCACTGGGTCAAGGTTGACTCAGCCTTCCATTCTTCAGAGGTCAGTAAAATGGGGACCCATATTGTTGGGGGCAATAGGCTGACTTTCTAAACTGCTTAGAGAGGGCTGTAAAAGCACTGTGAAGCGGTATATAAGTCTTAGTGCTATTGCAATAGCTGCCCTCATAGTGCCTGACTGTTGCCCTCAGTATGCTCAGCACTCTTTAGAGCAGTGATGGCGAACCTTTTAGAGACCGAGTGCCCAAACTGCAACCCAAAGCCCACTTATGCATCGTCGGGTGCCGGGTAGGTGTGGCCCATTGGCTGGATGTGGCCAATTGGGTGGATGTGGCCCATTGGGTGGGTGTGGCTGCGGTGGTAACAACAGACTGGGTGGGACTAAAAAGTTCAATCAATCAATTCCAACTTTGCGAGATTTTTTTTTTTCTGCGAGAAGTTGAAATTGACTGATTGATTGAAACTTTTTTTTTTTTTTTTTGCACATGGCGGTGGAGGCCTAAATTGAAAAGGTGTTATAAAACCCAGATGAAGGCCTAGGACTTGGGCGACAGCACGCGTGCCCACAGAGAGCACTCTGAGTGCCGCCTCTGGCACCCTTGCCATAGGTTCGCCACCACTGCTTTAGAGGATTAAAACATATCTACTGTTTTATCCTGCCCATCTAGCAGTTTGAAAGCATGCAAATGCAAGTAAATTAATAGCTACCATTTTGGTGGAAAGGTAACAGCATTCTGTGTTCTTTTGGCATATAGTCATGACCACATGACCACCAAAAATGTTTTTGGACAATTCTGGCTCCCTCGGCCAAGAAACAGAGATCAGCACAACATCCTAGACCGGGAAACCTTTATCTTGTGGAAAGAAAAATATTCATTAGGGTCCAGTCCAAGCCGAGAATAAACAAGATGGAGACTGCTTTAGAAAGAAGGTTGCAGTTTATTGAAGAGGAGAGCCAGACAGAAAGATGGCTGTGGGAAAAACTGACCACATACTGTATAGTAGGGAGTGGTGGGTTTTTATACCTTCTTGAGCTTTTGTTTGGAGTTGTTCCTGTGGCATCAACTTTGACCTGAGTCTGAGTGTGCCTTTCTGGTATTCTGATGGTGGTGGGTTAATCCTATTATGTCCCAAAGGTCATATCCTGCTTCCCTGGGGCTAGGGCTGATGACTGTTGGATTTTTGTGTGTGAGGGATTGTTGATTCTAGAGATCTTTGTCTTTCTAATCCATGTTTCCTGGCTCCAATCTTTCTGACAAGATTATCACATCTGCATTTCTGCAGACCTGATTTTTGTTTGGGGCAGACAGATTTGGGGGGGGTTGGTTTCTGCCTTTAAGATCCTTTGGGGAAATATAATATTCTGCCTTTTAATATTCCCAAAAATATTTCTTTCGGGGGGGGGGCTGACTTCCCACATTTGTGATGTGAGAAATTTCCTGTACATTTTCCTGTCTCATTTAGCTTAATGAGAGAGGATTTGCTTTAAAACTTATTTCAGAGAATGAATTATATTTTTGCACTTAATCACATCAAGTGTGCATGAGATGATTTAACTTTCAAAGTCTTTTCTGCAGTTGTCTGTTGCTCCTCTGACTTTCTAATTCTCCAATAAATCCCAAGGGGGGGGGGAAACAAAAAAAACAAAAACCCACCATGTTGTTAAAATGAATGTCCTTCCTAAGTTTCTTTTTTTGTTTCAGATGATACCTATTTTAAAAAAGGATTTAAATCTGGAAGAGTGGCAAAGAGGTGTTAATAGGTTCATCTGGCAGGGGAAAAAGCCAAGGGTCAAATTTAAAATTTTGCAAGATGCACGGGAAAGGGGGGGACTTAAAGCCCCAAATTTAAAATTATATTATGATGCGGTGGTTTTGACTTGGATTAGTGATTGGATTAACTTAACTAATAGAGATATATTGATTCTTGAAGGTTGGGATTTACTTTATGGTTGGCATGCTTATTTATTTTTTGACAAGAAAGTTGATCTTG
>NW_015388336.1:188013-196100 GCF_001527695.2 Protobothrops mucrosquamatus | reverse complement strand
TTGATTCGGAAACAGAACTAGTTAAAGATTGTATGATCAAATGGGCTCAAAATATTCAAAAGTCAATTATGTTAGAAACATGGGAAACAATTTGGGTAAGAAATGTCAAGTTCACTCAAGCACAGAATTTAAGGGAAAATTTTTACAAAATGTTTTATAGATGGCATTTGGACCCTCAAAAATTGTCTTGCATGTATCCGAGCTTGCAACCAAAATGTTGGAGATGTAATTTGGATGCAACTTATTATCATATTTGGTGGACATGTAGGGATGTTAAAGCTTTTTGGATTAAAATTTGGTGGAATCTTCAACAGATTTTTAAGAAGAAGATAAAATTTACACCACAATTATTTTTATTGGGCATTATGGAAAATCTGGACTCAAAAGAAGTGAATTTGATGTTGTATTGTATAACAGTAGCAAGGACATTGATTGCTCAAAATTGGAAAAAAGAGACATTACCGAATATGGATGATTGGAGACAGAAAGTTTCATATTTTGCAGAAATGGCAAAAATATCCGCATACCTGAAGGATCAATATCAAGAGAAATTTATTTTGGTATGGAGAAGATGGATAGATTATATTCAGAAAAAATATGAAATGAACAATTACCACATAGCTTTTGATTAATTATGGTTACTTATGAATATTTTTATATATAATTTATATATATAGTTTATAGTTAAGGTGATTGTATGTTAGAGTTAAAGTAAGTTTATACTCGTTTATATTATGGTTGGGTTGTTTGGGTTAAATTTGGATTATTATATGCTTATTCCTGTACTCAGCTCTGGGAAGTCAGGGGAGGAGGGGGGAAGGGGATTAGGGGATTAAAATTATAAAAATTGATGTATTTATATGTTATAGGTGAATAATAACTGTATTGCAAAGAAGAGATGCTTGGCTGGCACCCAAAACTGCACTCGAAGAGGTGGTTAAGAAGGGAGAGGGGATGTAGTTAGGTGGAAAGGAGGAAGGTGGAGAGGTGGTGGGATTAGAGGGAGGAAGGATAGGAAAGTGAATGAGGGTGGAGGCAAGGCGGGGACTGCCGAGCGTCTCCGAAAATGTACTGATTTGGATTATTCCTTATTGCTTGTAATGTAAATGCATCATATTGATATTTGTTGTTTAATTACAAAATTAATAAAACTCTATTTTTTTAAAAAAAAACCCCACCATGTTAGAATCTTTTATATTGGAGTATTCATTAGCTTTGGGGAAAAGATAGAGAATGTCTTTATTCCCTGGAAAAAAAAAACCCAGAGAAACCATCTGTCAGTTTAGTTGTTCATAAACTTAGTGTCAATGCTGCTAACATTGGATGTTCTTGTTTGACAATATATGAAGATGCAGACATTTTCTATTTAACCTGTGTATTACTTTTAGAGTAAAAATTAGATGGTGCTGGAAGGGAAGGGGGAAAGAATGTACTTGGGGACTAGTTAGCCATAACAATATTTCAGTAGCATATTCTTCAATGCTAGTTGTAATAAGAGGAGATAAGTGCTGGCGGGTTATGGAACGGGAGGAAAAGTTCATACTTCAAACCAATTGGAGAATGTGATTAATAACTGTTAAATGAAGGAGTGAGTTATGCTTAGATACTGTGTGTTGGGGGAGGAGAATTCCAGATTTTGTTTTCTCTATGTACGTGCCGAAGCTATGTTGCAAATTAAAGGTTCTTTAAGATAAAACAATGTCTCAAAGTTCTTTGAAGAGCTTCTTCTTTTGGAACCATGACACTTAGTGCAGACATGTCAAACTCATGACATCACTAAGTCACGGGTGTTAAACTGCCAGCCCGCGGGCCGGACACGTCACGTTGAAGCCACGCACACCCCATTGTCAGCAATGGCAAAACAATCCCGATACATCATGTGACGTCATGCGACATATCGGGACTGTTTTGCCATTGCCGGCAATGGGATGGGCGTGGCTTCTACGTGATGTGTCCAGCCCATGGGCCAGCAGTTTGACACCCATGACTTAGTGGATCATTTCCAAAGACCAATTTTTTCTAACTCCATCTTTTCATGAATAGGATAGGATAGGATAGGATAGGAAAGGATAGGAAAGGAATAGAAGAATTGGAAGGGACCTTGGAGGTCATCTAGTCCAACTCCCAGCTCAGACAGGAAACCGTATACCATTTCAGACAAATGGCTGTCCAATCTCTTCTTAAACACTTCCAGTGTTGGAGCATTCACAGCTTCTGGAGGCAGGTTGTTCCACTGATTAATTGTTCCAACTGTCAGAAAAATTCTATTTAGTTCTAGGTTGCTTCTCTCTTTGGTTAGTTTCCATCTGTTGCTTCTTGTCCTGCCTTCGTGCTTTGGAGAATAGCTTGACTCCCTCTTCTTTGTGGTAACTCCTGAGATATTGAAACACTGCTATCCTGTCACCCCTTGGCCTTCTCTTCATTAAACTAGACATGCCCAATTCCAGCAACTCTTCCTTATATGTTTTAGCCTCCAGTCTCCTGAGCATCTTTGTTGCTCTTCTCTGCACTTACATAACAAGCATTCACCTGTTTTTGTTATTCAGAATTATTATTTTTCTTTAACATCATCAAACATAATATTGAAGACAATCTAGAGTGAGTAAAAGACTGAGCAAGAGGCTTTTGCGAGCAAAGGGCAAAGGAGTGAGAGAGCGAGTGAGGGGCTTTTGTGAGCAAAGGGTGACACAGAGAGAGGGGCTTTTGCAAGCCAAGGGTGAGAGAAAAAGGGAAAAGTGAGGGGGAGAAGCCAAAAAGAAAAGGCATTGACTTCTAACTTCATCTGTTGCAGTAGAAGGAAGCATTAACATTGAACCTCAACTTTTTACTTTTCCATAATATTATAAACTAGCTATTTCTATAACAACAAATGAATCTAATCAGTAAAACCCAAAATCCCTCCCCCCTTTTTTTCTAGTCATCAAGTTTTTGACACCTTGCTAAGCACTGGTGGTACTCAAATATTGTCATGTCCTAAAAGTGGTACAATCTGTGAAAAGGTTGAAAAACCTTGATCTAGACCTTTGCATAGACTATTAAAAATAGCCAGTTAGAACTTTCTGATTGCCTAATAAGGTTAATTCCATCCTCTGTCCTTTCCCCATTTAAAACAATATTTTTTGCATAAAACATGCTACTTTTGGTCCCATAATACTTTCTATTATAATGATTATGTATAAGTTGTCCTCACAAAGTTATGAAATGTGGTGATTGTAGTTAATGGAGATGATATAAATGGTCAAACTGACCTTTTTGATTAGGGAAAAGACAATATCTAGATTTATTGTGCATAAAACAGAAAAATAAAGAACTTTTTCTCTTTAAGATTAGATGATGATTAGATATAACAAATTATAGAACGAGGACAGCCACGCTGTAACTTAGAGAAAGAGATAACTTCACAATTGTATTTATAACAGGAATAAAGAAAATCACTTCTTTATATCTTTTATTTTCCTTTTTTCTTCTATCTTTATTTTGTGCTTTAACTTTGTCTTTTATACCATAATTCTTTTTATTTCTTATTCTGTTATAGTTTGAGTTAATTTTTGCTCTTGTTTTTAAAACTTTCAATAAAATTGTATAAAAAAGGGGAAAAAAAGAAAGAAAAAGAAAAAGTCATAAGACCTAAGTTCAAAAGTGAAATGTTTTAGAAGCTAATTTAGAGTTTTTCCATATTGCTTTGTTCATACTGATAAAATAGTATTATATTTTTGATTATGATGTTTTGAGTGAAGCTGTTTTTTTTTCCCTTTTGGCTGAATGTGGCAATAAGAAAAGCAAATACCAAGGCATCTCTTTCTACAGGGGGAGTGAAAGTGCTCCATTCTTTATATGATCTTCAGTTCTGACCTGCTATACCTATGATATTTAAACTATGGGTCTGTCATGAAGCAGTTCTATAGAAGGGGGAAAAGGGCAATAACAAAACTATGAAATTGGGAGAAGTGCTAGTTAATAGCCTTTCAGCTTCTGAAAAATTTCCTTGTACTCAATTCACTTAACTTTGCTCTCGTAGACTTGTCCACTCAACATGGAAATTAAAGGCATGCCGGAAAAAAGCAACCCAGTAGCTAAAGCATACATCACTTTTATTGTAAGATTACAGAAACATGTGATTTGTATTTTCAAAAGCACCTGTTCCCTCTCTTACTATACTTTCCAGAAAACTGCAGAGGATCCCTTCTGAGATACTTCCAACTCCTCCTTTTCTTCTATGAGCTGAAATATCTTTTCCAGGATAGTTGTCTAGGCTGTGCTTTTTCTTCTTGTCTCCTAGGGTCATTCTCACAGCCTTTTGCATGACCAAGTGAAACTTTGTTATTCAGAGATGGCCACAATTCTCAAAAATAAGTGTTTGTTTGCATTTCACAATATTAATGAGGAATCATCAAATCTCTAAGCAATGGTCAAATGTAAATGAGGATTAGAACTCTCCAGTTCTTCATCTGACTTTGAGTCGGTCACAATTCCTTAACCCAGCTTACTCAAAGAGTTAATGTAATGATGAATTGAAGAGAAGAATACACTAATAATAGGGACTCTAAAATATTCTTGTTTTGCAAATTAATGAAAAAGAATGTATACTGATACAAACGTCAGTCCTTCACTTCTTTTTTCATGACGATGGACCCAAGAGCCCAAGATGGCAGAGGTGACCGTGTGTTCAGTGGAGTGGAGTTTTAAGAGCATGATTGGACCTACCATCTTAGTTTAATGCTTTGTCAATCTACAGATGCCCCTATTTCTTTGAGGAGGCCCTCTACAACTGCAATCATGTACTATGGCAGGGTGCAAAAAATATAGTTTGAAAGTTCCATGCACCCCACTAGAATCTTGAGTAAAGGATAATATTGAACATTTTCACTTTGTTGGAAGGGGACCTTTAAAGCTTGTAGACTGTCTTCGTGGGCAAGACACTCTAAAAGGCTATGATACATATGTCACCCTTTTAAAACACATCCCCACCAAAAGAGATATTTAGTTTTGGTGTACAGCTTATCACATGAATCCAATGGTGGGATTCAGCCAGTTTGCACTGATTCAGTAGAACCGGTAGCTAAATTTTGTTGAGTTTGGAGAACCGCCTGAACCCATGCTGCTTCTGGAAGTCCATTCTAAGCTTGGAGGCCTGAAGGAGGTCTCCCAGGCCTAGAACGGCCCACCGAAAGTGTGTTGATGTCAGTTCCGAAAGTCCATTCTAGGCCTTGGGGGCCTGGAGGAGGCCTCCCAGGCCTAAAATGGGCAGCCAGAAGTGCATGGATGTCACTTCCGGAAGTCCATTCTAGGCCTCGGAGGCCCAAGCCTGCATCCACGCAGAGAACCGGATGTTCAGGTATTTGAATCCCACCACTGCATAAATCCCTTTATGACCCTCAAATCAAAAAAGCTCATATTCCTATATGCTTTGCTTGGGCTTGCCTGGAAAAATGGTAATTCTTTTTTTTTTTAAGTAAAATAAAAATTCTGTCTTACTGCATACAACAGTAAACAGCTGAAGGGCAAGATGAAGGTCATCAGTCTCAAAAGATATACAGGCTTGCTGAGTTTTTATTGCTTCAATTTTGCTACGTAACTTGAGTAATAGAAACCAGATATGTTAGTTTCCCTTGCAAATTTGCCTCCTCTAATCTCATTCTCACCCACCAGCTTTCAAATGCTGACATGAGTAATTTTGATCTGGAGGTGAACAGGGAAACAGTGATGGTAACCAGCCTTGGCTGATGTCAGTATTGAAACTGATAAATCACAGATGCATTCAGCATACAAGCTGGGAAAGTTTCTTGAGAATATCCTACTAAACCAGAAAGAGTAAAGCTTGGTCTGATTATTTGAAAATTATAGGCTAAACACTTCCTGCTTCTTTTTGGATGATTTGGAAAACTGCTTGTATGTTACATTGCATTCATAGGCCAATTTCAAATGAATTTCTTTAAACCACTTGCTTGAGAGAATTCCAAATTAGTAGCTTCTGGCTCTACAGATACTTCTGAATTTCAACTTTAAATAATTAACTATGTAAAGTTGACATTCAGGAGTATCTGTTGACTATTTAAAGTTGAAATTCAGGAGCATCTGTAGAGACACAAGTTGGCTCTACACAAATTGGTTCTACACAAATTGAACAAGTTGTGTAGAGTGTTAGGAACTGTAGTTCATCAACATTGGAGGTGATACATCATCACATAGCTCAGGAAGCTTAACTATTTAAATTAACTTTTTTTTCTAATCTTGTTTAAATCAGAGATTTTTAATTCCTTGATTAACATCATAACACTCAAAGTAATAAAATTTGATCTTTTTGCCAATTTTAAAAAAGTTCCACTACCTGGAATACCAAGTTTTGTGTAAGTGATGCAACATAGGTCTTAGCAATCACTGCTACTCAAAGGAACTAAAGAAAATAATGGTATTATACTGGATATTATAATATATGGCTATTATAGGAAGTTTGTGCATATGTAAAGCTTAATTTGGAAACTTCACCTCATTCTAATTTCTTTCACATCCTCCCAAATCTTCCCAGCACCTCTGAGCTATTGCTTTTTGTAGATATCAAACTTCTTGAATTCACCACTATCACGGGGATGCATTTGGATTATTTTCCTGTAGATCAGTAATAGCAATAGCACTTAGACATATATATCGCTCCTCAGTGCTTTATAGCACTATCTGGGCAGTTTACAATGTTAGCATATCGCCCCCAACAATCTGGTCCTCATTTTACTGACCTCGCAAGGATGGAAAACTGAGTTAACCTTGAGCCGGTCAGGAAAGCCAGTTTTTTACAAGCCTCCAGGGATGAAGCACCTACAAATTCTGAAGGCAAGCTTTTTCACTGGTTAATTGTTTTTACTATCAGAAATTTCTCCTTAGTTCTAGGTTGCTTCTCTTAATTAGTTACTATCCATTGCTTCTTGCCCTGCCTTCCAGTGCTTTGGAGAATAGATTGACCCCCTCTTCTTTATAAACCCTTAGATATTGGAAGGCCACTATCATGTCACCCCTAGTCCTTCTTTTCATTAAACTAGACATACCCAATTCCAGCAACCGTTCTTTATATGTTTTAGTCTCCATTCCACTAATCACCTTTGTTGCTCTTCTTTGTACTCTTTCTACAGTCTCAACATCTTTTGTACATCATGATGACCAAAATTGGATGCAGTATTCCAAGAGTGGTTTTACCAAGGTATTATAAAGCAGTACTAACACTTCATGTGATTTTGATTCTATACCTCTGTTAATGCAATCTTGGAATGCATTGGGTTTTTGGCTGCTGTCTAGATCCGTCTGGATCTAGTGCCTATCTTCTAGGGTGGTGGCTATTCCTGCCAGATTGATTTAGGATCAGTCACAGTCCTTCTTAGCCCCAGGAAGGAGGAACAAGCAAGCCACTTCTGAAAATATTGCCAAGAAAACTTCAGAGATTTGTTGAAACAGTCACCAAGAGTTAAACCTGACATGAAAACACACATTTCTTGTCTTTTTGTTTCATAACACTTATTCTAAGCTTAGCTTTATCACATTTTATACATTTTATACATATAAAAACATTTTTATTCTTCTTCAAAAAAGCTGAGAAATGACACTGCAGTATTTCTTTTGGCGAATTGGAAGTTGAAGCATATAACAACTAAGGAGTTCTTTCCGTGACTGAAATAATAAATGATGATTTATTTGAAAACAAAGTTTAAAACACTAGGGAATAGAAACTATATTTTATTTCCTGGCAGAACATTTAGTGTTAAAATGCTGGTGGGTAGCTGCTCCATAATAAAACTACTCTGACATTATTTACAAGGATGATGCTACTGCATCTCTCCATAAACTGATAAAATGCTTCTGCTGAGGAAAATGAAGTACCTGTATAAGAAGGGTCCCTGTATAACAAGAGTATTCCAGTGATAGCTAGCATTTTGATACAATCAACTCTGTATCAAATGATAGGCACATTTTATTACCCAACATAATTTGAGATGATGCAATGCAGTATCTTGGAAACAGGGCTTTCACTCACTTTAATTGCTTCCAAACATAGTGATTACCTATTTTACATCTTGATTAAGGTTGTTGTTGTTGTTGTTTTT